>NC_046161.1:14761947-15035512 GCF_011064425.1 Rattus rattus | reverse complement strand
GCTTCTCTCCCATTGATAACAAGGCTATATCCTCTGTGACATATGCAGCTCAAGTCTTGGGTCTGTCTATGTGTATTCTTTGGATGGTGATTTAGTTGCTTGGAGCTATGGTTGGTTGATATTGTTATTCTTAAGGGGTTGTAATCCCGTTTAGGTCCTTTCATCCTTTTTCTAACCCCTCCTTTAGGGACCCTGTTCTCAGTTCAATGATAGGTTGTTAGCATCCACCTCTGCGTTTGTCATTTTTCAAGCTCTGGGAGAGCCTCTCAGGAGACAGCTAGATCAGGCTCTTGTCAGCTTGCACTTCTTGGCATCAGCAGTATTGACTGAATTGGTGGTTGTATATGGGCTGGATCCCCAAGTGGGGTAGTCTCTGGATGATCTTTCCTTCAGTCTCTGCTCCAAACTGTGTCTCTGTATTTCCTCCTGGGAATATTTTTGTTCCTTCTTCTAAGAAGAACTGAATCATCCACACTTGTTCTTTCTTCTTGAGTTTCATGTGGTCTGTGGATTGTATCTTGGGTAATCTCACATTTTGACTTATATCCATTTATCAGTGAGTGCATATCGTGTGTGTGTGTGTGTGTGTGTGTGTGTGTGTGTGTGTGTGTGTTGTTTTTTGCGGGGTGGGAAGGACTGAATATACTCAATCACAATAATATTTTCTACTTCCATCCATTTGTCTAAAAACTTCATGTAGTCATTGTTTTTAATAGATAAATAGTATTCCATTGTGTAAAACGTACTGCATTTTCTGTTCCCATTCCTATGTTGAAGGTCAACTGGATTCTTTCCAGCTTCTGGCTATTATAAATAAGGCTGCTATGGAGTATGTGTCCCTGTTATATGTTGGAACGTCTTTTGGGTATATGCTCAGGAGTGGTATAGCTGCGTCCTCAGGCAGTCCTCCTATTTCCAATCTTCTAAGGAAGCTCCAAAGTGATTTCCAGAGTGGATGTACCATCTTGCAACCCCACCAACAATGGTGGTGTGTGGTCTTCTTTCTCCACATTCTTGCCAGCATCTGTTGTCACCTGAGTTTTGGATCTTAGCCATTCTGACTGGTGTGAGGTAGAATATCAGGGTTCTTTTGATTTGCATTTCCCTAGTGACTAAGGATGTTCAGCATTTCTCTTGGTACTCCTCAGCCATTCAATATTCCTCAGTTGAGAATTCTTTGTTTAGCTCCTTACTCCATTTTTAATAGAGGTATTTGATTCTCTGGCGTCTAACTTCTTGAGTTCTTTGTGTATATTAGATACTAGTCCTCTATTGGATGTAAGACCGGTAAAGACCTTTTTCCAATCTGTTGGTTGACATTTTGTCCTAATGACAGTATCCTTTGCCTTATAAGTTTTGCGATATTGTGAAGTACCATTTTTAATTCTTGACCGTAGAGTATAAACCATTTGTGTTCTCTTCAGGAATTTTTTTCCAGAGCCCATGTGGGTGAGGTTTTTCTCCACTTTTTTCTATTAGTTTGAGAGTATCTGGCTTAATGTGGAGGTCCTTGAACACTTGGACTTCAGCTTTGTACAGGGCGATATGAATGGGTTGATTTGCATTATTCTTCATGCTGATAGCTAGTTGAACCAGCCGGTAGCAGTCAGGGTATGGCATAAAATTCTCTGGAAATTGAGTTGCAATTAGTTGAAATTTGATAAAAATGCCTGTACTTCTATGAATCCTTCTAAGTTCTCATGTTCTCACTACTCATGTATCTAGACTAGGAACACAAAAAAACACTTGATTAAAACTTCAAAATGCACAAATGTGATTTTGTACACTTTCAATTTGGGAGACCAGAAAAACAGTCTGGATAAGGTGTATTTTGGCAGGATAACAATCAGATTGTTAAAAGTTTTTCCAAAACTTATTAAAAAATAAGACACTTATATGGGTTTTAGAGTGATAAATGATTTAAAAACACTTTCAAATTCACAGTTTAAACCATATATAAAAAAAAACACATTTCAGGAAACATTAATGACATCTAATTAGAGACAACTACAAATCTTGTATTTTTATAACTAAGTTGTCTTTATACTTGTGTATATTCTCAAGCATAACCTAAATTGATTATCATAAATAGCATAATAACTGTTCTAAACAAATGAAATATAAGGATATTTGTTTATATTTTTATGAAAATGTCATTTGTTAGAAAAACATCATGAATATGAAATGAAGGCACTAATCCTATAGAAAGAATTGGAAATAAATTTTTCTTTTTTGTCCTTGCTAAATTTTTTTCATCCTTTTTTTTTCTTTTTTTCCCATCTTTATTAAATTGGGTATTTCTAATTTATATTTCAAATGTTATTCCCTTTCCCGGTTTCCAGGCCAACATTACCTAATCCCCCCCTCCCCTTCTATACGGGTTTCCCCTCCCCATCCTCCCCCCATTACCGCCCTCCCCCCAACAATCCCATTCCCTGGGGGTTCAGTCTTGGCAGGACCAAGGGCTTCCTCTACCGCTGGTGCCCTTACTAGGCTATTCATTGCTACCTATGCAGTTGGAGCCCAAGGTCAGCCAATGTACAGTCTTTGGGTAGTGGCTTAGTCCCTGGAAGTTCTGGTTGGTTGGCATGGCTGTTCATATGGGGTCTCGAGCCCCTTCAGCTCTTTCAGTTCTTTCTCTGATTCCTTCAACGGGGGTCCTGTTCTCAGTTCAATGGTTTGCTGCTGGCATTTGCCTATGCATTTGCCATATTCTGGCTGTGTCTCAGGGAGACATCTACGCTCCAATTCCTGTCAGCCTGCACTAGTTTGCTTCATTGCCTTTTATCTAGTTTGGTGGCTGCATATGTATGGGCCCCATGTGGGACTGGCTCTGAATGGCCATTCCTTCAGTCCCCTCCCAAACTTTGCCTCCCTATCCCCTCCCAAGGTATTCTTGTTCCCATTATAAAGAAGGAGTGAAGCATCCACATTTTAGCCATCCTCTTGAGTTTCATGTCTTCTGTGCATTTGGGTAATTGAGCATTTGGGCTAATATCTACTTATCAATGAGTGCATACCATGTGCCTGCCCTACTTCTCCTGTTCCTGTGCACAGGGGACCCTGATGGTGCTAGGTGTTTTACTCTAGAGTCACAAATGTGGGCAGAGGGTAGTCTCCTCTGGTTTCTTAGGGTGTGTCTGCCCCTCTGAAGGGTGTAGCTCTCCTCCCACGGGATTTGGATGCAGAGAGCTGTTTGATCGAGACTGTTTCAGGTCCAAGCAATCTGGACCTCAGGGTTCCTGCAGCTTGACTGCTGGAAATAATTTTTTTCAGGCTGATATGCCAGTATCTCTGTTAGGAAATGGCTACCTTGAATATCTCTTCTGCATTTATGATCTTTAAGGATATATTTTTTTTCTTGAAATGAACACGGTACATCAAACAAGGATGTGAAACCTGTAGAAGGCAGGCTTGTGAGATTCCTACCAGACAACTGGGTAGTATGCTGAGTGAGGCAGCACCATAGCCTCTTTATAGAAATACATGTTTCTCTTTTACAAATCCTGAAAATATATCTTTAATAATCGACAAGAGAAAATGTGAAACACCATTATTTTTGGAAGCATCGAGCTAATTCTAGTTCCTTTTAATATGTTGTGTATAGTTCAACCTTGATTCATGCATTTTATTAATTTAACAAACATTCTCTTTCTCACTACATGTAATCACATATACAAACCAAATGAATTTAAAAATCAATGATATTTCTTCATTTCTCATCATGAAGTTTACCCATACTAATTTCAACACACACACACACACACACACACACATATATATATATATATATATATATATATATATATATATATATATGTACATTGCAATGTTCCAGTGTTCTAGGGGATGAAACTTTTCCAATGTCACTTAATTACTAGAAAAGAAAAGCACAATAGGGAATATGAGTATCATTTATCATTGTCTTTAATTTAGATCATAGTCCTATTTGAAGTGATTTGTTCTATTATATTATTCTTTATTGTGACTCTACTTCTAAATTTATGTTGAGATATTGATTCAAATATACAAAGTTTTTACACATACCTAATAATTAGAATGTGGTAATTGACTTTTTATAACATTCCAAAAATAATCTCTACAGGCAGGTCAATTCATATATCCTCCAAGCATTTCACACTATAAAATGCTGTGCAGATTTTAATACAAGGAAATAATTTCTCATATACCAAGCTAGCTACAGCTGAAGCATCTCATTACAAGAATAAATACATAGTCATATCTTTTGTGTTCTATAGAGTAGTAAATTATTTTTGTTGCATGCTGTGATGGTTTGCATATGCTTGGCCCAGGGAGTGGCACTATTAGAAGGTGTGGCCTTGTTGGAAGAAGTGTGTCACTGGGGATTTGGGTTTGGAGACCTTCCTCCTAGCTGCCTGAGGATGCTTAGTTTATTCCTGGTTTCCTTTGGGTGAATATGTAGAAGTCATTTCCTTCTGCACCATGCCTGCCTGGATGCTGCCTTGTTCCCACCTTGATGATAACAGACTGAACCTCTGAACTGGTAAGCCAGCCCCAATTAAATGTTGTTCTTTACAAATCTTATATTGATTATGGTGTCTCTTCACAGGAATAACTAACTAACCCTAACTAACACATATGCTTACAAGAATGAAAATCTGAGTAAGTGTCATGGATAGGTAAATTTTTTTAAATGTATTTATTCTTTGAGAGTTTCAGTAATGTATATTATATATTTTGATCATACCTATCCTCATTTCCTCCATTTTATATCTATTGAGTTCCAACCAACTCACATCTCCCTTACAATTTCATGTTCTCTTTTTACATTTTCTAAACCAGTGACTCTAATCATGTTTATTACTGCAAAGCTGTCCCAAGGAACACAAAGAACATATTAATGGCCACACTCCTGAAGAATATTGAATGTTTCTCCTCTGGTAGCTATTAACTTATATATGTTCCTTAAATAAAAGTTTTGATTATTGAACAGTCACCACATATGTGTTAATATGAATACTGTGTAGATCTGCTGAAAATTTTGTACAACATATTCATAGCTGTTTTGATTTAGAGTGTACAACAGCTGCACTATTTAAAGAATGTATTTTTACCACAACTCTAGGGTGTAAGCCTTAAAATCTTTAATTTTTTTGTACTCTTTTTACATTTGTATGGTATGCTTATTCAAATTATATTGTAGATTTATATTGCTCTAATATGAGGCAAGAAAATAGAAACTCATGCTTCATAATCTTAATATGGAGAAATGACACCAGATGGAAATGGAATCTATCAATAGTTTACTCTTTATAATTTTAACCTAAAATTATATAACTTGTGAGATTAGAGAATATTACAAATCTCATAACTGGGTTAGTTAGAGAAGAATAATTATCCTCAAATATATTTCAGAGTTCGACATTGGATTCAAGTATGTAATAATGATTCAATCACTTCTTCATGAGGAGGCCTATTCCTAGAACCTATTCTTCATTAGTTTAAGAAGTCATAGGAAGTTTCAGTGTTCCACAGTCATGATACACACAGAAAATCTGAACAGCTTAACACATATCCATTAATATTGAAGTTCTCTGTGACCCCAACAATTACATGTCAGGAGTAGATAGAAAAGTGAAGTTTAAAAGTTGACATTATTTGAGCTAGCACTAGCTTAATATACCTTAAGTAGTATCCCTATATTTTTATACAAATGCATTTATTGATGACAATGACCTTACTTTAATCTAACGTGAAGAACTGTTCAACTTCCTTTTACATTTGACATTGTACTTTAATAACTATAATGCATTTTTCCAAAATATACATAAGATCACTTCTTCATTGTTTTATATTTTGGACAAAGATAATATTAAAATAATTGAATATATAGTACTTATCCAATGATTGTATATAGTTTACTGCTGATGTTTCAATATTCTATTCTATGTACTTTGAGTGAAATATTATATATATATATATATATATATATATATAGAGAGAGAGAGAGAGAGAGAGAGAGAGAGAGCGCTTTTTGCTCACTGTAACTCAGTATATTCTTAAAACCTAGAATTTCTTAGGTGGTTTTCTAAAGCATTGAGCGAACATAATTTTCTATTTTATATTTAAAGTGATAAGGTTTTCTAAAGATATTCCTTATTCACTAAGGCAATTTAATGTCTCATTTAAGAAGCTCATTTTTGACATTATATCCCCCGACTTCCACTGTCTGGTGCTGGGCTTGCCACACCATCATGAGGAACATTGTGGCACCTCAAGAACATTCTGATTACCCTTGAAGAACTTGGGAGTGGGAAGAACAACCAGCTTGGAACCCTGTCCTACCAATTTCTTGCCAGTCAGGTCTTGTTGAGACTCAGCTAGGAAAAGTGAGTAGCACTAGTTCTCTTGACCCACATTGTCTGGTTTGGGGATTGTTCTGGCATTGCCTGGAGCCTTGCAGTATCACAAATTCATCCTGCTTCTATATGAAGGTCTTCAGAGGGCCCCATGAACAGCAAGCTTGGAACACTAACATACCAATTCCTTGATATTTAGTGCCACATAGGGCATATCCAAATAAGTAAGCTGGGCAATCTCCAAGAAAAACAGATCGCTAAAGGACAGCATAAGAACACAATGACCAAGAGCCAAGGAAATGTTGCAGAGCCAGAGCCAAGCTATCACAGTACAGCAACCCAGGGAGATATTAATCAGTGAAATCTCAAGAAGATGAGCTTAAATCCAATCTTATGGACATGTTAGAATTATTTAAAGAGGAAATGGAAAAAAAAACTCTTAAAGAAATATAGGAAAATACAACCAAACAAGTAAAAGAAACAATTACAATTGTTAAAGACCTTAAAATTTAAATAGAAGCAATGAATGACATACAAATGAAAGCAAGACTGGAGTTGGAAGACCTAGGAAAGCACACACAAAATATTGATCCAAGCACCATCAACAGAATACAAGAGATGGATGAGACAATCTCGGGCATAGAAGATATAGCAAAAAAATTTAATACATCAGTGAAAGAAAATCCAAAATTTAAAAAGTATCTAATAAATAACATTCAGGAAGTGTGGGACACTGTAAAAAGACCAAACCGAAAATTAAAAGGAATAGAACACAGTGAACAATCTCATTAAAAACCCAGAAAATACATTCAAAATTCCATAGAAGAAAATTTCCCTTACCTCAAGAAAGAAATGCCTATAAACCTGAAAGAATTAAACAGAATACCAAATAGCATGGATCAGACAACAAAATCCTCTTAGTCTATAATAATCAAAACACTAAATGTACAGGAAAAGGAAAGAATATTAAAAGCCCCAAGGAAATAAGACCATGTAACATAGGCAGATCTATGAAAATTAAACTTGCATCTCAACAGAGCATCAAAAAGCCAGAAGGGCCTGGATAGATGTTTTCCAGACATTCTATGAGACCACAGACCTCCAGATCAGACTACTATGCCCAGCAAAACTTTCAATCATTCCAAACAGGAAAAAAAAAACAATATGTTCCATGATAAAACAAATTTAACCAATACAATTCCACTGTACCCAGTCTACAGAGGATAGTAAAAGGAAAACTCCAACACAAGGAGGATAAATACACCCAAGCTAACACAGAAAATTCATATTTTCATAACAAAACAAAAAGAAGAGAAACACACAAACATACACACACACACACACACAGCAACACCAAAATAACAGGAACTAATAATTATTGGTAATTAATATTGCTCAACACAATGAACTCAATTTACCCACAGAAAGACACAGGTAAACAGGATGGACATGTAAACAGTATCCATTATTCTGTTCCATACAAAAATCAAACTGCAGCAACAGAGATAGACACTACCTCAGGAAAGGGACTGGAAATGCTTTTCTTAAGCAAACATAACCTGGAGTAGTCATCTTAATACCTAATAAAATAGACTTTTAAGTCTATTCATATTAAGACTTTTTTTAGTCAAAACAGATATAGAATGATGCTTCACACTCATCTAAGAAATATCCCAAGAATGACACTTCAATTCTGAATATCTATGCTCCAAATTCAACTGTACCCACCTTCATAAAATAAAAAAATTAGTAAAGGTCAAAGCACATATCAATTCCCTCACATTAATAGGGGGAGATTTCAACACTCAACTCTCACCAATGGACAAGTCATTAAATCAGAAACTAAACGGAAAAGTATATGGACCTAACAGGAATCTACAAAATATTCTACAAAAGCACAAAAGAATATATTTTCTTTCCAGCACTCCATGGAACCTTAGATAAATTCACCATGCATTTCTTCACAAAACAAGCGTCAATAGATACAGAAAGATTACTATAATTCCCTTGGCATCTTATCAGAACATCATAGATTAAAACTGTACCCAACAACAGAAACAATGGAAAACGTTTAAACTCATGGAAACTGAACAATTCTCTTCTCAGTGACCATTTGATCAAAGAAGAAATAAATAAAGAACTCAAAATCTTTCTAGAATTCAATGAAAATGAAGTCACAACCTGTGCAAAGTTACCATGCCCAGTGAAAACACTGCTAAAGGGAAAGTTCATACTACTAAGTGTGTTCATAAAGAAATTGGAGTGTTTTATGCTAATGATTTAAAAGTGTACATGAAATATTTAGAGAAAGAAAAACCTACCTTCAAGAGGAATAAACAGCATGAAATAATAGAACTCAAGTTTGAAATCAATCAATTAAAAACAAAGAGACCAATACAAAAAAAATCCAGGAATCAAGAGATGGTTCTTTGAGAAAATCAATGAGGTAGACAAACTCTTAGCCAAACTAACTGAAAGGCAGAAGGGGAATGTCCAAATAACAGAAAGAGAAATGGAAAGTGAGGCATAACAACAGATATAGCAGCTTATTAAAAATATAAAGGCTGTGTGGATGCCTTTCATTCAGAAGCATAAATCCTTGGGTGTGTAGTGAACCTGTGCCTGCCACTAGGATTTATTAATTAAATATTAAATTCAACAAACAGACACTGAGAAAATTCAAAAAATCATTGTCTTAGTTCTAAAGATACTAGTATAAAATATTGAGATCTCTGGTAGCTAGAGAAAATGCTACTGTAAGAGGATGGTACTCATGAGAAGCTTGATCATCATGTAGTTCATGAACAACTAGAACTGGCGCTATCCCAAAAGTTGTTGCCTGTATGTGGGATATGTTCTACTACTGGGCTTACTTTCCTGGCCTCAATGTAAGAGGAGGCACCTAGTCTTACAGGGTGGGAGGATAAACATGGAGGCTCCTCTTGCTCAGAGGAGAAGGGGAGTGGAGATGGGGAAAGGATGTGTCAGGAGGTGATCTGGAAGGAGGCAATAATCAGGATATAAAGTGAATAAGTAACAAAATTAAATTAAATTAAATTAAAAAACTAGAGGAAACACATAGATATACACATGCACAAAAACAACAACAAAATAATAGGAATCAACAATCATTGAATATTTATATATCTCAATATCAATGGTCATGATTTTTCAATTTTTTTATTAAAAGAAAAGGCTAACAAAATGATGTCATTAGAGGATCTATTCTTCTGCTGCATTCAAGAAACATATCAGATCCATCGTCCTTACAAGTGTATATTGGCAACAATAAAAATAACAAAATACACAAACTTGCCTGGGGCCAACCCAGCTGTTCTTTCTTTCTTTGTTTCCTCTTGAAGCAGAAGAGGGAGAAGAAGGTCGGTGAGGGTAAGACTTGGTCTTGCTACATATTGACAATTCTTGTATAATAATAAAGTGTTTACCTACTTTAAGTCTAAGTCACTTCGCTACTGTAGCTGACTTGCTTGAGTTCTCTTGAGACCATAAATTGCTGTCTCTGGCATTTAGCAATGCATCATGAAACAGCAGTGGATAAAGTAAAGGATTTATTGCTAAAGCCTTTTCTCCCTTTTCAAGATGCCACTTGATGGTCAGGCTAGGGGGAGATTGAACCTGCAGAAGAGTGTCACACTTGCAGAAGGAAAAATTTTACACAAGCAAATGTGGACTATCCTCACATAAATTCATATATAGATTCATGCATACACACTGAAGCATTTCTATTCAAACTAGGTGGGCTCAACTTACATACAATCTCATAATTGTATAATTATACACACACAACCATTCTTATATATGTATACAGAGCAAAACACCAAGAACTAGTACAAGAAAAACTCAATCATTCTGGATAAAAACTGAGTTCCAATCATTATTGCATAAAGAAAGAAAAAGATTCTACACTTTTCTTGATAAATGAATTAAAACCAGAACTCTGACCCATAACTAATACTTTCTGAAAGAACTGCAGTGATGAAAATGAAAAAAACAAACAAACAAAGAAAAACAAAACAAAACAAAACAAACAATCAAAAAACCTAAGGGTAAAATGGTCCACTGACAGGCCCAAAGGGGGATCCGGCTCAAGAAGAGGCCCCAAGACCTGACACCATCACTGAGGCTATGGAGCACTCACAAAAAGGTACCTATCATGACTGACCTCAAAAAGATCAAACAAAGCTGAGAGAGTCAGATCCAGATAGTTTCACCCAACCAATCAACAGAAGGTGCTGACCCCTGTGGTTGAATTATAGTAAAGCTGGGAGAAGATGAAGAGGAGGGCAACCCTGTAGGAGGACCAGAAGTCTCGATTAACTTGGACCCCTGAGATGTCTCAGAAACTGAATCACCAAACAGGCAGCACACATCAGCTGATACGAGGTGCCCAACACATATACACCAGAGCACTACCAGGTCTGTGTTCGGTAAGAGAAGATGCATCTAACCCTCGAGGAATTGAAGGCCCTAGAAAGTTTATAGGTCTGGAGGGGTGGGTGGGGTGGGAATATCTTTGTGGAGGGGGTGGGGCGGGGTGGATGTATATGATGTGGAACAGTCACAGGGTACAATGAGAGGTGAATAGAATCTGGAGTGTGAAAATAAGTAAATAAGTAAATAAGTAAATAAGTAAATAAGTAAATAAATAAATAAATAAATAAGAAAACTTTGTTCTCTTTAGTAGGAATAAGCTTGCCTTTTTATTAAGAAAGAAGAAAGGACATGTTGTGTCCCCTGGTAAGGGGAAGCCTGCCTGCTCCTTCTGCACTGTGTGGCTTCTTTTTTTTTGTTCTCCTTTCCTCTGCATTCTCCATATTGCTCTCTTAATTTTTTTATCTTGCCTTATATTTTCTGAGTTATTCAACTCAACATTCTCTCTCAAGTTTGCTCTCTTCTTCAGCCCTGGTATAACAATGCCTGTGCTCTGAATGCATTATTCCCAATCCCTTTATACCCAAGGCTGTCCTCCCAAATGCTGTCTCCTCAATGTTATGCCCTCCAAAGTAATGTTGCCTGCTCTTTTGTACTTTTTCTAGGAGAATAGATCACATAGTTTACCAAACATCCCTCTTTTTACAAATATTTACTAGAAGTTCAAACATACCATGATCTAGTAGGTTTAATCCCAGAGACTTCAGGTTTGGTACAATATATGAAAATCAATAAATAACTCGACCATATTTTTTTAAAAAACAAGGAAAATATAAAATATCATTTCATAAAATCCAGAAAATTTATTTGACATAATCCAAAAAATCTTTGAGGGATTGGGAATATAAGGGACATCCCTAAATATAATAAAACAAGCCCATTGACAACATCAAACTAAATGGAAACTCCATTAAAATCAGGAACAAAACAATTTTTTTTTACTCTATCTCCATAACTAGTTAATCAAACCTTGAAGTCTTACCTAAAGCAGTAAGACAAATAAAGGAAATCAGTGGAAAACAAATTGGCAAGTAAAAAGTCAAACAATTTTATTTCTAGAAGACATGATAGAATACATATATAAGAATTTCACTGGATAACTGTTATGAACATTTTTAGCAACATAGCTAAATTTAAAAACAAACAAACAAACCAACAATCAACACTAACTCCTTTGGCTATATTTCCAAAAGTGATGTACCTAGGTTTTCAGGTAGGTATATTTCCAATTTTCTGAAGAACCACCAAATTGATTTCTAGAGTGATTTTAACAGGTTGTAATCCATCAGAAATGGAGGAGTATTCCTCTTTCTCTACATTCTTGCTAATATGTGCTGTCACCTGACTTTTGGTCCTTGGCCATTATAATTGTTGTAAGGTAAAAATCTCAAGATCATTTTCATTTGCATATCCCTTGTAATTAACGAATTTGAACATTTCTTTAACTGCCTCTCTGCCATTCGAGATTCCTATGTTGTAAGTTCTTGTTTAGTTTTATACCCCATTTTTTTTGTTTTTTTTTTGTTTGTTTTTTTGATTGAGTTGTTTGTTTTTTGGTGGTTAGCTTCTTGAGTTCTTTGCATATTTTGGATATTAGCCCTTTATCAGATATGAGGTTAGTGAAGAGTTTTTTCTCAATCTGTAGGTTGCCGATTTGTCCTATTGATTATTCTTGCCTTAAAGAAGTTTTACAGTTTCATGAGACTTTTCAGTTTTTTCAATTCTGTATCCATGAGCCTGAAGCATTGCAGTTCTGTTTAGGAATCCCCAGACCCACCCACACCCGCACTCCATGCCAATGAGTTCAAGGCTCTTTTCTACTTTCTTTTATTTTATTGGAAATTGTATTTATTTACATTTCAAATGTTATACCCTTTCCCAGTTTCCCTCTGGAAACTTGCTATTCCATCCTCCCTCCACCTGCTTCCATGAGGGTGCTCCCCCACTCACCCACACACACCTGCCTCCCCACTGGGATATCAAGTCTTCCCAGGACCAAGGGCATCTCTTCCCATTGAAGTGTGACAGGGCCATCCTCTGCTACATATGCAGCTGGAGTCATGGGTCCACCCACGTGTACTTTTTGGTCTCTTCTATTGGATTCAGTGTATCTGATTTTATGTGGAGGTCCTTGATCCATTTGGACTTGAGCTTTATGCAAGGTGAACAATATGGATCTATTTTAATTTATCTACATACTGACTGCCAAATAGACCAGCACCATTTATTGAAGATGCTTTCTTTTTATTCTACCATGTCATAGAAGCATGTCATAGGAACATATGCTCCACTGTGCTCATAGCAGCCTTATTTGTGATAACCAGGAGATAGTAACAACCCAGATATCCCACATGGAATAATGGATATTGAAAATGTGGTTCATTTACACAATGCAATTCTATTCAGCTATTCTATTCAATTCTATTCTATTCTAAGAATGAGAGCATGATGAGTTTTGCAGGCAAATGGATAAAACTAGAAAATATCATATCCTGAGTGATGCCACTCAGACCCAGAAGGGCATGCATGGTTTTTCCTCACTAATAAATGGATATTAATTGAATAGTGCAGAATATCCAAGATATAATCCACAGAACTCCAGAAGGTTAACAAGCCAAAGGAACCAAGTAAAGATGCTTCGGCTCCATTTGTGAGGGTGAAGAAAGCAATCAAGGGGACAAGCAGAAGGAGAAAAATGAATTGAATAGGGGAGAGAAGAGGGTGGAAAGGGGAACATGATCAGGTATTGGACAGGGCAAAACAGGAGTGAAGCCCTGAGGGCGAGCAGCATGAATGGTAACAGGAAACAGGTAACCTTGAGAGATAGGAGCATGGGGGACTCTCTAAAATGTACCAATGACCTGGTAGGTGAGATACTCTCAGGGATCAAAGAAGGGAATTTACATGAAATGCCCAACAGTGAGTAGACCGAACTTTTAGAGTCCATCTCCAGAACAAAGAGAGAGCATCAAGTGGAGAGATAGAGTTGCCATCCCATAGACAAAAACTCCTACCTAGACTTGTTCCTGACTAAAAGAACTTCAAGGACAAAATGAAGAGACTGAGAGAAAGTAGCTCCAGGTTTCAGTGCAAATTTGGATCCATCTCAAGGATGGACACTATTACTACTAGCCTAGCTGCCTTCTAAAAGGCCCCACAAGGAGCTGACAGATACAAATACAGATGCAGATACACTCAATCAACAGACTGAAGTCCGGTTGAATTAGGGAAAAGCTGGAAGAAGTTGTGGAGGAAAGAGTAAACATGGGCAGACTCATGTTTCCAACTGCATATATAGCAGAGGAAGTCTACTTAGAGTTGTGTAGGCTTCTTGTATGTTTATGGGCATCTCTTTCTTTAGGTTAGGGAAGTTTTCTTCTATTATTTTGTTGAATATATTTACAGGACATTTGAGTTGGGATTCTTCACTTTCTTCTATACCTATTATCCTTGGGTTGGAGATTCACGTTGTTTCTTGGATTTCCTGAATGTTTTGGGCTAGGAGCTTTTTACATTTTACATTATGTTTGACAGTCAAACATCATTATTATGCTTGATTTTTTTATTACCACAGCAGTTTCCTCCCAACCACTGTTCTTCTTTATATGTTTCAGGTGTTCCCTTGTCCACCTCTCATTTTCTGTTATTACCTTTACTATCTCTTATTCTCCTTTCTACATTGTTTAGGCTTTACACACAGTATCACACACACACACACACACACACACACACACACACACACACAAACACAAATATTCATTCTTCATAGAATGGCCACTGTATACAATGAAGAAGATGATATTCACATTTTGATGTTTAGATTACCTATACCTTTCTGTCTATATTTGTCCATCTTCTCCAATTCTCATATTTATTGATGATTGAGTGAAATTGTATTGTATATATGTAGCCCAATTTCATTATACATTGATTTGTTGATTAATATCTATGTTTTTTCCTCCTTCCTTACTAATATAAAGAAGCAATTAACATGGATGTGTTATCTTCTTGTTTTATGTAAAGAAATTTAGGTATACGTTGGATAATATATTACTGATTAATATGGTAATTCCATTTTTGGTTTTTGAGAAATATCCATGTTTTTGTTTGTAATGACTATGATAACTCTTACTGCTACTAGCTGTCAATAAGAATCCCTCTTTACCAGTATCCTCTCTATTACCGATTTCTCATTTCTTGATGCTATCTGAAAATATGTTTATATAATAATATGCTTATATTGATACCATTTCTCTTCCTAATTTTTATTATGTGTACAGTTTATATACATGAAGCAAGAGATGTTGTGCTTTTGTGATTGTACCAGAATAACATATGCATAAAATCAAACATTGTAGCAGTTTCTATCTCTAGCCATTACATCTTTTTCAACCTCTCCTCTGATATGTTCCTTTCACTATGAGTGTCTGATACCATTGATTTCTTCATAGTTGAACAAACAACACTTAGTAGAATAATTTCAGTGCTTATGACTCTCTGTATTAACTGTAACTTACTGGAAAATAAGGTTATCTGACCCAAAGTAGGAGCTTTACTATATCATGGATATCAACACACAAAAATATAAAATAGTTTGTCAACATGTTCATTTAGCAAAACAGTAGCTGTTTATTTGCTAGTGTATAGTACCTCTAAATTTACAAAAGATTAACCAGGTTTATAGTACCTGTGTGATTTCTTCTCTATAGAGTAAACCTCATATGAAAGAAGAATGCAATGTTTATCTCAGAGGTGGTCTTGCTGCTTTTCCACTAGTGCAAATGTCATGCTTTTCCATTCTGTATTTTAGCATACAAGATGTTCAGCTGAGTAAGGCTCTTGATGACTTTTATTCCTCAACAGCCTGGACAGTGCTTTCTAGCCCTAAAAAAGCTAGATAGAAGGAAAGAAGCTTCCACTTGAGTTCTAACCTGAGGATTCTTTCTGTTATAATCTAGTAGTATGGTATTTGAATTAATCAAATTATGCCATAAATCTGGTGATCAGTAAAAATATAGCATTTCAATAGTATTCACTCATTCCTTTATTCATTTAGTAAGTTTGCAGCATTTCTTAGCCAAATAACTCACAGGAAAGGTATTTTTTATTAATTAAATTTGTTCACTGATAATTTGATATATATCAATGCAATAAATTTTGGTTGATTTCACCTTTTCCATATCTTCCCTTGTTTTTTCATATATAAATCCCCCATTCTTTTATCTAATTTTTTATGTTAATGTCTTTGTGTTCCCATGGGATTTTTATCAGGGTTATCTGTGTGACATTGGTATTGGAATTGTCTCTGGGAATCAGATAAAACCTTCTTTGCATCACTTCCTGGCAGTGCTCAGGTTAAAAAAAATAGAGGAGGGGGAGATTTTCCAAACATCTTTAAGTCACAGAGACTCTGGTATTCTTATTCAGTTGTACTGAAAATCTCACTGATGTGTCCAGTGTTAATTGGGGTTTGAGTATCTGCTTTTGTTTTTGTTTTTTTTTCCTTTGATCTTTTCTTTGGCAGATGCTTTGGGACATTTTGAGAGGAGCTGAAAGGAGGTAAGATGAAATTTATATAATCAAAGCACACGCTTCAAAGGATGAAATTTTTCAAAAAAAATTTATTGAGACAAATAATGAATCTGAAAATTCCCACTATGACTGAATAATTAGAAAACAAAATGTTTATGTTTGATGAAGGAAAGTTGTTATGGGTAATCTACTATCACTGTGTTACTGACTTCTCAAATCTAGATTAATAAAAATATCTTTATACATATCACAAAACACAAATTTACACAGATAAAAGATGCAAAATTCATTATAATGAAACACATTGTTATCATGAAAATATCACTTTTTCATATGCACACACAAACTGTATTGGCAACACTTAAGTAGAATAAGCAATAACAATGTATTATTAAACTGACGTAGTCTTAATCTTCAGTATCTCATATTTAGCATGTATCTACCAAGTTATCACAATATTTTTGCAGAAAAACTATTTATATGAATAAATAAAGAATTTTCCCTGACCCAAAATATCTGTAGTATACTCTTATTTGTAGAGTATCTCTATGTATATAAAAAAAGAAGTATAAATAAAATGGAAACCAGATTTTGGAACTGAAAGGGAAGTGAGTAAATGTGCATCAGAATTAGAGGAATCTTCTTGAACTCTTTATGACTAAATAATCCAATTAATACTTGTTTAATGCTTATTGTTACTCCTCAGGGATTGTATTGCCCTGTGATCATATGGGAATGAAATGTCTGAATAATGAGAAGCTATGGATATTGAAATATCAGTAGTGTAGGGACTAACAGCAGTATTCATATGATAGACCTCAACATCTTTATCCAAGTGAATATGCAGCATCCCATCATTAAAATTTAGGGCTCATCACTTTAGCAAGGGAAGCAGATGACTGACTTTCCAATTCTTCAGTGTTGACCCTACAGTCATTTAGTTCCTCCTACTTTGTTCCATGTCACTAGTCATAGATACTTGTATTGATCTGTTTTAAAAACCTGTAGTGAAAACTTTAGGACAATTAATAAGATCATACCACATGTGTTTCTAATTCACATATTTTCTTCTATACCAGAGAAGTACTTAAGCTCATGTCTTTTATGTACCAGTAGTGCTTTCCATCATAAGTAGCATTGTATTCTTGATCAGTTTTAAATTATTTTTAAATTTCTCCAAACTTTACCTTATTTGAGAATGGGCAAGTATGTACATGTAAATGGGCTAATTATTTTTTCTGTTCTCCTTCTGCTTTATAACATCATTTGTTGTTAAAATATTTATGCCTGCTACTTTTAATTTATAAATATTCAGAAAGATAGGTGATGAAAGTTCGAAGTGGCTTCTCAACAATATCTAAAAATATTAAAAAAATATACATGATAAAGAGATACAGCTCATAGTTATGAGCTCTTTAAACTTTTATATAAACCTACAGTTCAGTTTCCAGCACCCATATATGTTGACACACAATTATGTGTAGTTCTTTCTCAAAAGATACTGACACATTCTTTGGCCCTCGGCTGGTGCCCATATTCCTATATACATACACACATATAAATGCAAAATACACACACATAGTTAAAAAGAAAATTAATTTCAAAAAGCTAAATAGCATAAGTTACAAAAATTATGCTGTGATTTCTAAATTCATCAATGTTGATAATTTTTTATCCAAGTCCTTAAAACTGAAAAATTGTTCAAGTCAACATAATGGAAATTTAGATACATATGCAACTCTGTTTTTTTCAGAGGAAACTGTGTTTATGAGTTGAATTATATTCAAAACATTTTACATTATTTGAATATATATATCTTAACCAAACAGAAGTTAGGAAATCATTCCTATCAAAGAGAAGCTACTCTACAAATTAATTTTTTAATAGTTCCTTTCATGTCTTTATTTCTAAGACTAAAGATAAATGGATTCAACATTTGAGGGACTACAGTGTACATAATGCAGGCCACTGAAGTCTTCTTGGGTAAAATAGCAACTGAAGAGGTTATGTAAACCCACAATCCTGAACCAAAGGACAAAGAAGTCACTGACAAGTGAGAACCACAAGTAGAAAAGGCTTTATATCTTCCTTTTACTGATGGTATTCTCAAAACAGAAGAGGCAATTTGGACATAAGAGAAAATAATACCAGAGATTGGAATGCCACCAAATATAAGTGTTGCAAGATATATCAGAATATCATTAATGAGGGTGTCAGAGCAGGCAAGTTTCATGATCTGAGAAAGTTCACAGAAGAATAAGGGAATTTTTAGATTCGTGCAAAAGGAAAGCCTCAATACCATGAGACCAAGAAGCCCCATGTTCAAAATGCTAATAAAAACAGAGAAGAGAATTAGTAGAGCACATGAGTGAAAATTCATAATGACTGTATAACGCAGTGGATAACAAATGGCTACATATCGGTCATAGGCCATTGCAGCAAGAAGACAGCTTTCAAATCCAGCAAAAAGCAAGACAAAGCAAAGCTGAGTAAGGCACCCTGTATAAGTGATGCTCTGATCCTGTGTTTGGATAGTCAGTAACATATTTGGTATGACAGTTGTGGTTAAGCAGATGTCATTAAAGGATAAATTTGAAATAAAAAAATACATGGGTGTTTGCAAGTGGGAATAACAGCTTACAGCAAGGATAATAAGCAGATTTCCCAAGATGGTGACCATGTAAATGAACAGGAAGAGACAAAAGATCACAGGCTTCACAGTTGGATCATCTGTTAGTCCCAGAAGAAAAAAGTGAGAAACATCTGTCTGGTTTTTACCTTCCATGTCTTTGACAATCTATTTTAAATTCAGAGTAAAATAAAATGTAACAACAATCAAATATTGAAAGGTGTTAGAATTATAAGTTATTTGGCTGAATCATATTTATTCCTAATAAACTCTTAATATGTGGGCCAGTAGCCTATATTCAAACAAGCCATCTAGATCACTTTGTAATATGCTTAATTTTGAGGAAATACAAAAGCCATGCCTAGTATAGCAAAGCGATAGCATTCAAATAGTTCATTTTGGTTGTTTTTTTTTTCCTCCACAGAATTACTTATTGCATCTGTTAGTGACTTAAAAACAAAATACAATATGGTTTTGTGTATTGTCAAAAGCCTATAAAACTAACTACATTATAATCTATGGCTTTTAAACAGAAGCATTTCAGGGATTGTACAGAAAAATATGGACAAACATCATGAATACTTTCTTCTGAAATTTTTGCCAAATATCAAACTTCTTGTTTAATTTTTTTGAGATTAGAATATAGTTACATTATATTTACCTTATTTTTATTATTTCAAACCCCCTAATATACTCCTACTTTCTCATTTTCAAATTCATAGCCTCTTATTAATTATTTATATAATAATTATATTATAGTAATAATAAATATATAAACATAGATGTTACTAATATAAACATATTAGCAAATATGTGACTCTTATTTATGCTTTCAGGGATTACCATTTGTTTCTGGTTAACAAATTGACATGCTCCTTCCTGGAGATGATTTTATTCATTCTCAGCATTACTTACTTGCTTGTAGTTCTTCATAAGTGTTGAGACTTTGTATAAAATGTGAATGGCACATCACACTGTGAATGAATTGTCTAATTTAATTACTCTATTTACCCATAAATAGGGAAAGATGACTCTTCTCATTGTTCTAAAATAAGCACTGACTGGAAGAATTTGGGTCAGAATGTTTATCTGACTGAAGTGTTGAATTTTCTGTCTAAATATTATTCATATGCCTGGACTATACATGTTAGACTAAAACCCCTGACTTGCTCTTCCAAGTTTTGGTATTTTCCTCCTAAACAAAACCTTTCTTTATAAACATGCTCAGTTCACTCTAAATAGATTGTAACTATTACCTAGATAGTTTTTTGTAAAGATTAGAAAATGGAATTAGAGTTCATCCTTATTACAAGAGTCAGAGAAATAAAAACCCTTCTCCTTTACAAGTTAATTAAAATAAAACTGCTGATTGTTAACTATGAGATTCTCTGTTATATATTAAAACGTTCTCATAAACTGAGTTATTCCATTTTGCTCTTAAAATAAATGGATGAAATAAAAAATACAGAAAATCAAACAAAGAGATTAAACTAACCACAGTATTTTAGTCTTCAGAAAACATAATTTTTTAGATTGTAGGATTATATGAACCTTTTGAATACAATTGTTTAGATAATAGAAATGTTTCTGTCTGGAACAGTCCCTGATGGTAAGGAAGAACAAAATAGGTTTGAATACTAGATTCAAACCTCTAAATATAATATAGACATATGATTTGTGATGGGAAAAATCACCAATAAAGTGATAAACAAATATATCCTGCAGAAGGACATATGGAATGAACAGTTGCGTACTTTGAATTAATCAATTTTTCATATATGTATGTATTTCATAGTTCCCTTGTAGTACTTACATACATGCAAATTTAAGTAATATATTAAAACTCCTGGAAAATAACCTGTAGGAATATTTTATGCTGATAATCAGTTACAATAATTAACTTTGAATATAGCAGACTAGCCTAGAATGTGCATTGTGTTGTGCTCAATATGCTCCATACTTAGCTCCATACTCATAGACTACCATACAAAGTTTTATTAATTAATCTGAAAACAAGTGATTGAGTTATTTTACAAATGTAGTAGGAATCCCTATCAATACAAATATATATATATATATATTTACCAGAGATCTGCTCAAGACTAAAGTCACTTTTCAGAATAATAGTCATATAAAATTATAACAAGGGATCATCCTTGGAAATGATATTTTAGGACAAGGGTTTGTAATTAATATAAAGAGATCAATGTTAATTTTAGCATGAATTATTTAACGAATCACAGAAAATCTTACCTTCTCAACCTTAACTAAGGAACTTTATGTTAAATAGTTTGTCTAAACAGCAACACGACTCAAGCATTACCTTGATATTGAAGAAAGAAGACATATTCCTGTAAAGAAAAGAGACTGAGTCATTACTGCTTTGCTAGAGAAAGTCATCCCAAGGAAAATCCATGTTTTGTGTCCACTGGTGTCAGAGATGTTATGTTAGTTTTCAAAGGCTAGTACTTATAGTTTCAGTATCTCCAGTAGAAAATATCCAAAACTCCTCATTAGCCCATCTCCGTTTGATGAGTTAATTTCATTAAACACAAGGGATATAGTAAAATAAAGATGGCTTTCATCTTGACTCCTGGGGCCTGATTATACTGTTCGCTTTCATTATCATGTATGTTTATCTCCATTCAAACACTTTGCATACAATGTAACATCTTAATTCTCTTAACATTTAAATTATATTTTAAAAATACATTACTTTATTGATGCACTAGATAGTGATATACTGAACAATATTTTCTATCATCCAATAAATATTATTATGTTGGAATGGATATTTTAACTATGTAGGCTGGATTATATAATATAGAACTATATACTCTTGAGCATAATTATCCTAATTTATCTTTGCATATTGATAAGCTACCAGTGTCCAATATGCTGCTGGGGAAGATATTTATCAATAACATTTTATCAAAGAACAGACTGTGAAACAAAAGTTTCTCATTTGTACATTAGTGCATTTGTACATTGAGCTACTGAACTCTGGTCTCTAGCATGTTTTCTCTCAGGAAAGTGTATCTGGTGAATTGCAATATTCAGAGATAAGGGGAGAAAGAAATAACTGTTATAGATTCTACAGTATAAATAACTGAACTCCAGTAATGATGATTTGAAATGTTTCAATTTTAGTCCCTTTGAAAGTAAGTCTTATCCCACCACTATAACTTAGCTGCAACACTTAAGGAAAAAAATCTTCACCAAAATGGAAAACACATTTATTAATGTTACTGTGTCTCATGATGAAGAGAAATATAACAGAGGAACACTCCTCCATTGTTGGTGGGATTGCAAACTGGTGCAACCTCTTTGGAGGTTCCTCAGAAAATTGGACATTCCACTACCTGAGGACCCAGCTATACCTCTCCTGGGCATATACCCAAAAGATGCTCCAACATACAGAATAGACACATGCTCCACTATCTTCATAGCAGCCTTATTTATAATAGCCAGAAGCTGGAAAGAACCCAGATGCCCTTCAACAGAGGAATGCATACACAAAATGTGGTACATCTACACAATGGAATACTACTCAGCTATCAAAAACAATGACTTTATGAAATTCATAGGCAAATAGATGGAACTGGAAAATATCATGCTGACTGGGGTAAACCAATCACAGAAAAACAAACGTTATATGCACTCATTGATAAGTAGATATTAGCCCAAATGCTAGAGTTACCCAAGATGCACAGACCACAGGAAACTCAAGAAGGATAACCAAAATGCAGATGCTTCACATCTTCTTTAAAAGAGGAACAAAAATATCCATAGGAGGCAAAGTTTGTATCAGAGACGGAAGGAATGGACATTCAGGGCCTGCCTGCCCCACATGTGACCCATACATATACAGCCACCAAACTAGATAAGATGGACGAAGCAAAGAAATGCAAGCTGACAGGAACCGGATGTTGATCTCTCCTGAGAGACACAGCCAGAATACAGCAAATATATAGGCAAATGCCATCATTAAACCACTGAATGAGAATGGGACCGCCATTGAAGAAATCTTAGAAAGGACTGAAAGAGCTTGAAAGGGCTTGAGACACCATATGAACAACAATGCCAACCAACCAGAGCTTCCAGGGACTAAGCCACTACCCAAAGACTATACATGGACTCACCTTGGGCTCCAACTTCATAGGTAGCAACTAATAGCCTAGTAAGAGCACCAGCGGAAGTGGAAGACCTTGGTCCTTCCAAGACTGAATTCCCAGTGAATGTGAATGTTGAGGAGAGGGTGGTAATGGAGGGGAGGATGGGGAGGGGAACACCGATAGAGAAGGGGAGGCGGAAGGGTTAGGGGGATGTTGGCCTGGAAACCGGGAAAGGGAATAGCAATTGAAATGTAAATAAGAAATACCCACGTTAATAAAGATGAAAAAAAAAAAGAAGAAGAAGTGCATGCTGTCAGGAACCGGATATCGATTTCTCCTGAGAGACACAGTCAGAACAGGCGAAATACGGAGGCAATAGCCAGCAGCAAACCACTGAACTGAGAACGGGACTCCAGTTGGAGGAATTAGAGAAAGGACTGAAGGAGCTGAAGGGGCTTGTGACTCCATAAGAACAACAATGCCAACCAACCAGAGCTTCCAGGGTCTAAACCACTACCCAAAGATTATACATGGACAGAGCCTGGTCTCCAACTTCATATGTAGAAGTGAATAGCCTTGTTCGGGGTACCAGTGGAAGGGGAAGCCCTTTGTCCAGCCAAGGTTGGACCACTAGTAGAGGGGTTTGTTGAGGGAGAGAGGTAAGAGGGGTGGATGGAGTGGGGAACACACATATAGAAGGGGAGGGAAAGGGGTTAGGAGGTTTGATAGACAGGAAACCGGGAAAGGGAATAACATTTGAAATATAAATAAGAAATATCCAATTTAATAAAAATGGAAGAAAAATAAATAAATAAATATCTGTGACAAGGAAAAACAAAGAAATATACTCATATGTCAGTCAAGATAGGAATGGGCAAAAAAGGTGGTACATTTACACAATGAAGTACTGCTCAGCTATCAAAAATAATGACATCATGAAACCGTTAGGCAAATTGATGGAAAATAGAAAATATAATTCTGAGTGAGGTAATGCAATCACAAAAGAACATAAACAGTATGCACTCACTGATAAGTGGATATTAGCCCAAAACTCTGAATACCCAAGATAACAATTCATAGACCACCTGAAACTCAAGAAGAAGACCAAAGTGTGGATCCTTCAGTCCTTCTTAGAAGTTGGAGCAAAATACTCACAGGAGGAAATATGGAGACAAAGTGTAAAGCAGAGACTGAAGGAAAGGCCAACCAGAGACTACCCCACCTGGTGGTGTATCCCATGTACAGTCAGCAAACCCATACACTTCTGTAGATACCAAGAAGGACATGCTGACAGGGGTCAGAATATCTGTCTCCTGAGAGGCTTTGCCAGAGCCTGACAAATACACAGTCTGATGCTTACAGCCAACCATTGGTTTGAGAACCTGGTCCCCAATGGAGGAATTAGAGAAAGGACTAAATGAGGTGAAAGAATTTACAAACCCATAGGAAGAACAACAATATCAACAAAGCAGATGCCCCAGAGCTCCCAGGGACTAAACTCCTAACCAAGAGTGAAATGAGGCTCCAGCCTTATTTCTAGCAGAGGATGGCCTTGTCAGGTCTCAGTGGAGGGAAAGGCCCTTGGTTCTATAAAGGCTAGATGCCCCAATGTTGGGGAATGCCAGGACAGGGAGGCAGGAGGAAGTGGGTGGGTGGGTGGGGGAACACTCTCATGGAAGTAGTGGGAGGGGCATGGGATGGAGTGATTCCTGAGGGGAAACCAGGAAAAGAGGTAACATTTGAAATGTGAATGGAGAAAATGTCTAATAAAGTAAAAGAAAAATTATACATAAAATAAAAGGTTAAAACATGTGACCAAGAGGATATAAATATAGAAAATGTCTTAGTAAGTAAAAGTATGTGTTTGAAGACAAAATATGTGAGTTCTGATTAAGTTCCTTAATATATGAAAATTATAACTATTAAAGACATATTGTATTAATAATTCTAAGTACAATATAAATAATAACATGAGGTGGCTAGCACTTGCCCCAGTTTCCCCTTGCTCTCTCTTGCCCCTTTGTCCCTTCTCTCCCCATTCCTCTCACCCCTTCTCTCTACATGCTCATGTCAGGCTCTCCTCCCTCCTCCTCCCTCCTCCCCACCTCCTCCATTTCTCCTCTCTCCTCTCTCTCTCTCTCTCTCTCTCTCTCTATTACTCCCCCTTGTCTCCGCCATTCCAATAAACCTCCTCCACATGGAAAAAGAAAACATGAATTTCTGTTCAGAAATGTCTTGTTGTTAAAATATTATATAGGAATTAAAACAAAGTAACTGTAGATGGCATTCTGTGTGTTAAATAAGTAGAATTGGAAGCTCATACTAACATAGAGACTAAAGATAGTGTTATTTTGCAGTAATAAGTTTCAGTTGTTTTTTATGAGACACAAGCTATTGATACTGAAACCAGAATTTTCTGATTTGTAAAATTCCTCTTGTAATAGACTTCTGAATGATGAGTTAAAATTATGCACCCCATACCTAAAAGTAATTGTTTTGTTTGATGTTCGTGTACACGTCTGTACTTGTGTGAATGTGTGTGGGTGTACTGTGTGTGGGTGTACGTGTGTGTATATGTGTGTGTTTGAATATGTGTGTGTGTGTGTGTGTGTGTGTGTGTGTACAGGTTCACATATGTTTAGACTCAAAAGGAAGACAGCAGACAATCCTGTGATGCCCCCTTAGATCCTTAGATACCATCCACCTTATATTTTGAGACAAGACAAATAGGCTAGGCTACATTGGTTGTAGAGTTCTAGACATCATACTTCTCCTGACTTCCCATTGCTGGGATTCAAAGCAAAGACATAACATATGGAATTTTTATTTTGTTTTATAATGGAGTCTTAAACTCTTTACCTACAAATCAAGCAATTTTCTTTATCATTATTATTATTATTATTATTATTATTATTATTATTTGTAGTAGTAGTAGTAGTGTTAGTATTAGTGTTAGTATTATTGGTATTATTATTAATACTTTTATTTTTTTACTGTCCAACTGTTGGCCTCATACTGTCCCCCTCCCACAGTGCCTGATCCCATTCCTCCTCCTCTTGTCTCTAAGAGGATGTTCTCCCCACAATCACCAGGACTTCCCACACCTTGGAACCTCAAGTATCTTAAGGGTTAGGAGCATCTTTTCCCACTGAAGCCAGTCCAGTCAATCCTCTACTATATATGTGTCCAGGATCTCAGACCAGCTCATGTATGCTGTTTGGTTGGTGGCTCAGTCTCTGAGATTTCTTAGGAGTCTGGGTTAGTTGAGACTGGTGTACTTCCTCTGGAGTCACCAACCTCCACAACTTCTTTCAGTCTTTCCCTAATTTAACCACAGGGTTCCCCGACTTCTGTCCAATAATTGGGTTAAGAGTCTGTATCTCCCTTAGTCGCCTGCTTGTTGAATTTCTCAGAGGACCTCAATGCTAGGCTCCGGTTTGTAAGCATGCCATAGCATCAATAACATTCTCAGGCCTTGGATTCACCCCTAAAGATGGGTCCCAAGTTGGGATGGTCACTTTTCTCAGCCTCTTTTGCGTTTTTGTCCCTGCAGTTCTTTTAGACAGGAACAGTTCTGAGTTCCCTCTCCCCATTTTTGGACAATTAACGTCCCTCTCTTTGAGTCTTGACAGACTCTCTCTTCCCCAAGCCTTTGGTACTTTCTAGAGGGTCCCTGCATGTCCCAACCTCTGAAGTTGTATATTTTCATTCATTCTGCTAGCCCTTGGGGCTCCTATTCTGCCTCTTCGTACCTGTTAAAGTTTTGTTTTCCCTTTCCGCTCCCTTCTCCCACACAGGTTGTTCCTTAATTCTACCTCCCATGATTATTTTTTTCTCCCTCCAAAGTGGGATTGAAGCATTCTCAGTTGGACCCTTTGGCTTATTAACCTTCTTGATTTTTTAGACTATATCTTAAGTATTCTGTACTTTTTCAGCTAATATCCGCTTATTAGTGAGTACAAGTCCTTTGGGTCTGAGTTACCTCCCTCATGATAATATCTTCTAGTTCCTTCCATTTTCTGCAAATCTCATGATGTCTCATTCTTAATAGCTGAATAGTATTCCATTGTGTAAATGAACCACATTTTCTGAATCCATTCTTTATGAAACAACTGGATTCTTTCCAAATAAGCTCTTCACTAACAAAAAAATTATTTAAAAATATGAATTTAATTTTAAGTCATATGAAAGCAGTAACTACATGGTTCTAAACATGAGGTCACTTAATAGCTAAATGTCTGATATGAACAGAATCTTGAATACTGCACATTCCTTTCTACCTATTACAATGTGCTTCTTAAGACAGCTAAAAATAATTATTCCCTGCAGCCAACCATTGGACAGAACATGGGGCTCCCAATGGAGGAGGTAGAGAAGGAGCTGAAGGGGTTTGCAAACCATAGGAAGAACAACAATATCAACCAACTGGACCTTCCGGAGCTCCCAGAGACTAAACCAGCAAGCAAAGATTACATATGGAGGGACCCATAGCTCCAATTGCATATGTAGCAGAGGATGGTCTTGCTGGACATCAATGGGA
Organism: Rattus rattus; assembly: GCF_011064425.1. NCBI lineage: Eukaryota > Metazoa > Chordata > Mammalia > Rodentia > Muridae > Rattus > Rattus rattus. The sequence continues at coordinate 15,007,903 of NC_046161.1, read as the reverse complement.
AGAGAGGCCCTTGGTCGTGGGAATGCTTGATTCTCCAGTATAGAATAATGCCAGGGCACAGAGCCAGGAGTGGGTGGGAGGTTGGGAGAGCACCTTTCTAAAGCCAGAAGGAGAGAGGATGGGATAAGTAGTTTCAGAGGAGAACCTGGGAAAAAGGATAACATATGAAATATACATAAAGAAAATATCCAATAAAAATATTATTGAACAAGTAACTAAGGATTGGCTTCATTGCAATCTGTTCTGTTAAGAAGGTTGGAGATTTAAATACTTGCCAAACATAGCAGAGTTAGACAAACAACAGAAGTAGGTTTGAAGTTAATGGACAATTTAGTTAGAAACTATATCACCTAGTCATTTGGAAATAGCATATTGGAGGATGAGTAAGATATTCAGCATCTCCATTAATTTAAATTGATTGTAGAAACCTAACATGCAAACCAATCAGACAATCACAGGAAATAAATATGAGTAAGAATTATCCTACTTTCTAAATCAGGAATACAGATGCTCAATAGAAGGGTCACAAGGTAAATTACTGACGACACAACATGCACAACTGAAAAGTAGGAGTGGTCCACAGCAAAACCAGTGCAATATAGTAATGGCAGCAGTGAGAGGAAAGACTAACAGATTTAAATGGCTTCATATATTCATTCTATTAATTCGGTCCTTAAAAATAGAGGAGGCAACTTGAATAGAGTAGAAAAGTATATCAGAGGAAGAAACTTCAAAAAACTAAATATATCTCAATGATATTCATGAAAATCTTAGAACACGCAAGCTTGATACTTGTGAAACCTCATAAAAAAAGTGTGGATTCCAGTAAGAGCAGAAGAATAGCAGTAGCACCATCAGAATGTAGACTAAGATATGCATACTGCTAATGAGAAAAGAGAGTACAGCCAATAGGACACAGAAGCAAGTGTTCGTGTTGATTGTATACCTCAGTGGGTGACAAATGGCTACATAGATAACAGGCCATTACTGCAAGGAGACCATTTTTATATGTTATCACATATCCATGCAGGCCTTATTAGGTGCTGTTCTTAGGCAGGTTCCTCAGTACCAAAGAACAGGGCAGAGGAATTCACATCCCTAGGCTAAGAGAAATTGAGGGTAGGGTTATAATATATATTACACTAGGGAAATGCTATGTAACCCATAATTTAGAGACTCTTGCCCAAGTATGATCAAAGATAAGCGCCTGTGCAGGCACATGGATGGGCTAGTCATATCAGAAGAGCAAGTGGCATCAGCTAACAAATATGTGGAAAATTTGGCACCAATCCTTTGTGTGTTTTCAAGATTGAAGAAAAAGTGTAGATGAAGTTTCACAGCTTATAAACAGCATAGCAGGTTATGCCAACCAAACGTCCCTACCTCTCCTGGTAAGTGATTGTCAGTTCAAGTCTGTCTACTGTGTGAAGTTTTATCTCTGTCCTTCCTCACCTACCAAAGGAACATGTATCTACACACATGGCTACTTGGGGTTAGGTGGTTGGCTTAACGTATATGAAATAGTTAAGAGTCCATCCAGCAAAGACGTATGCTTTAAAATATTAAAAGGTCTCTGTATAAGTATTTGGGGAACTAGTTCATTAAGAAATGTGTATCACTGTATTAATTTCCAATATTAATTATTAAACAGAGAATGTTAATAATAATTTTAAAAATGGCATCCAAAATACAGAAACCAGAATCCAAGCTTACATCTGAGAAGGCCTGCATGAAATCAATAAAATGTCAAGCTAGCTGAATCATCACCATTTGTTAAAAGTGCTGTCTTTCTGCTACTGTATAATTTTAGCTCCTTTGTCAAAGATCAAGTGACATTATGTATGTGGGTCAATTTCTTGGCCTTCAATTCTATTCCATTGCTATACCTGTCTGTCTCTGTACTAATACCATGCAGTTTTTATCATGATTGCCTGTAATCCAGTTTGAGGACAGGGATAGTGATTCCCCCAGAAGTTCTTATATTGTTGAGAAATAAAAATCCAGAAGAGCCTAGTGAGAGGTCATGCAGACTCTAAGAGTACACAAATGCCAGTCCAGGCTACTATACCCAACAAATTTCTCAATTAACATAGACAGAGAAACCAAAACATTCTAGGACAAACCCAAATTCAAACAGTATCTATCAATCAATCCAGTATTACAAAAGTTTCTAGAAGAAAATCCCCAATACAAGGAGGGTATCAACACCAATGAAAAGAGAAGATATTAATCATCTCACAACAAAAGCAAAAAAGGACAACCACATGTGCATAGTACTACCTATAAAAACAAACATAACAGGAACTAACAGTCATCTGTCTTTAACATTTCCCAATATTAATGGACTCAACTCACAAATAGAAATATATAAACTAACAGACAGGATATGCAAACAGGATCTAGAATTTTTCTGCATAAAAGAATCACACCTCACTAAAAAATACACTATCTCAGAGTGAAAGGCTAGGAAAAAATTTCCAAGCAAATGGTCCCAAGAAACAAGTTGGGGCTTCCATCCTAATATCCAGTAAAATAGATTTTCAACCAAAATTACAAGCGAAATGAGGAAGGATGCTTCATACTCATCAAAGGAAATATTCACTAAGAGAAAAATCTTAATTCACACCATTTATGACCCAAATGCAAGGACACCCACATTAATAAAGGAAACCTTACTAAGGCTCAAAACACACATTGAACCCTAAACAATTATAGTGGGAGGCTTTAACATCCCACTCCCACTAATGGACAAGTCATTGAAACAGAATTAAACAGAAATACAGTGAAACTAGCAGAAGTTATGAAGTGCATGGATTTAACAGATATCTACAGAACATTTCATCCTAAAACAAAAGAATACAACTTCTTCTCATTATTTCATGGTACCTTCTCCAAAATCCATCATATAATTGCTCACAAAACAACCCTCAACTGATACAAGAAGATTGAAATAATTCCATAAACCGTATCAGATCACCATGATCTAAGGCTGGTCTTAAAAAGAAAGCCCACATACAAATGGAAACTAAACAACTCTCTACTCAATGATAACGTGGTTAGGAAAGAAATTAATGAAATTCTGAAATTCAGAGAAGATATAGACACAACATACACAAACTTATGGGACACAATGAAAGTAGAGGAAAATTCATAGTACTAAGTGCCATGGTAAAAAAAAAAAAAAAAAAAAAAAACAAAAAAAAAAAAAAAAAAACAAAAAAAAAAAAACAACTGGAGATATCTTACAATAGAAACTCAACAGCATATGTGAGAGCTCTAGGACCAAAAGAAGCAAACACCCAAGAGGAGTAAGCTTCAGGAAATAGTCAAAATAGGACCAAAATCAACCAAATACAAAGAGAACAATACAAAGAATCAACAAAACTAAAAGCTGTTTTTTTGGGAGAATAAATAAGATAGAAAATCCCCTAGCCAAAGCAACTAAAGGGTCTAGACACAGTATCTTAATAAACAAAATCAACAATAGAAATGGAGGAAATTCAAAAAATCATCAGATTCTACTACAAAAGCCAGTACTCAACAAAACCAGAAAATCTAGATGAAATGTGTGGTTTTCCAGACCGATACCATATTCCAAAGTTAAATTAAGAGCAGATAAACTATTTAAACAGATCGATATCCTATAAGGAAGGAGAAGTAATTAAAAACCTCTGAGCCAGACAGATTTAATGGAGAATTCTACCACACTGTCAATGAAACCTAATACCAATATTCCTGAAACTATTCCATCAAATAGAAACAGAAGGAACACTGTATAATTTATTCTATTAAGCCACAATTACTCAGATACCTAATCCCCACAAGGATACAATTGAAAAAGAGAACTTCAGACCAATTTTGCTTAGGAATATCGATACAAAAATACTTAATAAAATTCTTGCAAACCAGATCCAAGAACATATCAAAGCCATCATCCACTATGATCAAATGGACTTCATCCCAGGAATGCAAGGTTGGCTAAATACAAGAATATCCATTAATGTAATCCACTATACAAACAAACTCAAAGGAAAAAAATCACATGATCATTTCTTTAGATGCAGAAAAAATATTTGACAAAATACAATAACCCTTCATGTTAAAAGTACTGGAGAGATCAGGAATTCAAGGCCCATACATAAATAAAATAAAAACAATTTACTGAAAACCAACAGCCAATATCAAATTAGATGGGGAGATACTTAAAGAAAACCCACTACAATCGGGAGTTTAGTGGTCTGGTGGGTTGGGTGTTGGGGTAGGAACATCCTAGTTAGACAGGAGGGTTGGGAGGAGGTTTGGAACTGGGAGTGGGGGGGGGATGCTAGGCAGCCTATTCAGTGCTCACTTTTACTGAGTCTGTAGAGACATCGCCTACTGATGGACACCATATCAGAAAAGGCACAGTTGATTGCTCTCACTCAGAACACTCCATATAGCTGACAGACACAGGTGCAACATTCATACTCACTGAAAATTTGCTTTTTTAATAGCTCATACCCATCGTGTCTTATAGGAAAAAAGAGGCTGCTTTATCACCAATGCTCCCATTGTCAATGGACACCAAACAGCAAGACACTTGTGGGCCCTCCAGCTCCCAGCAGAAACAGCCATAATACACTTCCTCCATGGACCAAGGTCCTTGGGAAATGCCAGGGTTATATTAATGTCCCAGGGACTGGCCTCCAGCTCTACAGTATCCATGGAATACCTTTTCTTTCTGACATCCTCCAATAAGCCTTTTTATCAACAGAAAGAAACAGGAATTCTTAAATTAAGGGGCAACAACTGATGGCTCTATGTGAATAACCCCCTCCCATTTCTGGCATCCACTAAACACCTCACTGATTTAAAGGTGGCTTTATTTTTTTCTGAAACCAGAAATTATCTCTTCAGACTATTATATTTTATCATTTCACTTTCATTTAGTGCAACGAATTACATCCCTGCATTTTTTCTTGATAACAAAATGTGTCTTCAAAACCAGATGACACAGTGCAAATTTGTACATTTCCTACAATTTCTATTTTGATTCTTTCTCCCAATTCTGCAAAATACAATACCCCTTATATTTTCAAATCCATTAGAGTGTTTTGAATTTTATATTTGTTTAATTTTCTAAAACATGATCAGTTTTGTAAAATGCAGTATGAAAAGCTGGGAACAATATACACTTTGAGGATATTTTTGTTAAGTGAATTCAAACCTCAAGTTGGTTTGCTTGTTTTCCCTGGATTACTTACAATTTATGAAATATTTTTGACTAAAGCTAGTGACTATTACTTTGTTAGGTTAAGAGTTGACTCTGACCTTTTTGTTAATGCTACAAGAGGTATTTTCAAGTATATACAATTTAATATGATGTTATAAATGGATAATCCCCATTTAATATTAATACATATCACCTTAAACCAAATTTTCTCATAATTTTTATAATGGATAAATATTGAACTTTAACATCATATATATATATATATATATATGTGTGTGTGTGTGTGTGTGTGTGTGTGTATCTCTTATTTATGTTAAATGTAACTCAAGACCTAAATACTAAGAGTGAATTATCAATTTGTATCTAATTATGTAATGTAAATTATGTTATCAAATGAAAAATAAAATTAAAAAAAATAATTTTAGCTGTCATGTAAGATGCTAGACTATAGTTAACCCAATTGTTCTGTTCAAGCGTCTCAGTGATAATGTGATTATAGTCACCTATCTGGAATTCATTCCATTAAATATGTATAAATTTTTGCATTTATAAGCTAAAACACAGTATCCAAAGTTTATGTGTTGTTGTTAAAGAAGATATAAAAATCAAACTTGAAGATCAAAGTATGCTAATGAATATGAGCACAAAAGCCACAGAGCAGAACATGGATGGGTCCTATCTGATTCTGTTTTAGTTCATCACATAAAGCAAATATTTCATCAGGCAGGTTTTCTCCTTGAGGATTTGTGCTGCCCTTCAATCAATTTATGGTAACGAGTATTCTAATAGATACATTTATTCATAAAACCCTGGGGGCAACAGAGACTGTAAATATCAAACTAAGATCACCATACAACAGTCTTTCTCAGGTAAGTAGCCAGCACAGCTCCCTCTGAGCTCACACATCATGACTCCATTACTGTATACCAGTTCTTTCCAAGATTAGTTTATTGTGAAGTGTGTTTTACATTAGGGAAAGAACTGGTGTTGTTTAATCATAATGACACCTTATCACTCTGCAGGGCTTTGACTTAACTATTTGCATGTGTATCTATACTTTAATGTTAGTCATTCAGTGGTTATAAGATAAGGACACAAAAAGGCTGAATAGAATGTATAATTTGGCATGGGAAAGGCAAAAGTAAACCACAATGCAAGTATTAAAGTCATCTTGGGTAACCAGATATATTTTAAATCAATGATTGTTCTTTTATGACTCACTATTAATTCTTAAATAGGATAATTCATGGTGTGCTGCTATATTATTAATGAAGACACTGAAGCAGCTCAGAGAATTCCATGTATACTTTTATTACAAATGAACCACCATTGAACTCAGAGGTGATTAATTAGAAATTTGATTCTGTATTGATTCTGTTAGTTTATATTGTGTGTAATGTTCTTTGTGGTTTCCCAATGATTATGCTTCCATAAATTTATTTTCCATGAAGCATCTACATATAACATATCAAGTGTTTTTGTTCATTAATATAATGTGGTACAAGAGAAGGTATGTAGTAAGGAAAAAAATAATATATGAAAAGGGTGGACAGAGGGAAAATTTAAGAGATAGAAATTGCACAAAGGTAGGAGAGAGAAACAAGTGGAAACACACACACAAATGGATAGAGGGTGGAAGTGGCAAAACAGAGTGAAATGGATGTTTACTTCATGGAGCATGTCTTTAATTTTTAAATGATGGACATTTTTTCTATACAATTAACTCCCTTATTTTTCAGAATCTGAAAGTCATGGGATTCATTAACCAAACAATTCCCTCTGACTTTCTCCTTCTGGGCCTTTCAAGTGACCCTGAATTACAGCCTGTCATGTTCGGACTTTTTCTCTTTATATACCTGGTAACAGTGATTGGAAACATGTTCATAATATTGGCCATAAATTTAGATTCCCATCTCCATACTCCCATGTACTTCTTTATCTCCAACCTCTCCTTGACTGATATCTGCACAAGTACCACAACAATACCAAAGATGCTTGTGAATATGCAAGAACAGAATCTAAGCATAACTTTTGCAGGATGCCTCACTCAGGCTTGCTTTGCCATGCTATTCGTTAGTCTGGAGTGCTGCCTTCTTGCAGCAATGGCATATGATCGCTATGTGGCCATTTGCTACCCCTTGAGATACACAGTCATCATGAATTGGTATCTCTGTCGTCTAGTCATCCTAGTCTCCCTGCTCAGTAGCACTGCTAATTCGTTACTCCTCAGTCTCATGATGTTGTGGCTGTCCTTCTGCAAAAACTTGGAAATCCCACACTTCTTTTGTGAAATTACACAGGTCGTTAAGTTAGCCTGTTCTGACACATCCATCAACATTATATTGATATATATTGCAAGTTTCACATTTGGTGGCATTACTTTTTCTGGAATCATTTTCTCTTACATTGAAATTGTCTCCTCTGTTTTGAAAATACCATCTGTGAAAGGAAGATATAAAGCCTTTTCTACCTGTGGGTCTCATCTCTCAGTCATAACTTTATTCTATGGGACAGGTTTAAGTGTGTGCATCAGCTCATCAGTAACTGATTCTCCCAGGATGACTGCAATGGCATCAGTTATGTATACTGTGGTGACTCAGATGCTGAACCCCTTCATTTACAGCTTGAGGAATAAAGATATGAAGGGAGCCTTGACGAAAGTCATAGGTAGAATGATTTCCCTTTCATAAATATGTTATCTTCTTTGGATAAATCCTATAGTTTATTCAGTCTGACAAGATTCCAGGAATCTCCAAATGTCTCACCATTCCTTTACTAATCCTTCTAAATTCAGTGTGTGACATAAAGTCAGGTTGTCTTTATTATATTTCTATGTTTACTTATTGTGGACAAATTGTCACAATTATGTTATTGGTTTCTTTTCTGTTATAAAATCAGTGATATAATATTTGACTATGGGTCAATGTCTGTGTATTATATAAAGGTGAACCATACATGTGTATTTGTACATATGCATACATTAATATTTATATGTAGACATATATAGCAAAAAGATGGGATATTAATCTTATTGATATATGTATATTAATATATGCAACTAGACAATATACATGGTTGGGAACTACAAGAAAGCATTTCAACATATGCAGAAAACATGTAATGATAAGATCATGGCAATTAGGCAAAATGCTACTTCCAACATTTATGATTAATTTCAATGGAAAACACTGAATGAAATTTATTTGAATTTATGTTGTTCATTTTTGTCAACCATAGTACATTAAAAGTTAGTTCATTCCTCCAGATATAATGTATACTTGTCCTTTCTCTGTTTATTTGTCTCATATATCTTTCCAATTTTGTCAGAATTAATATTGTATTATCAGCTGTGAAATTATCATTGCCTTTCAAATATACATAAGAGAAAATGGCGTTTCTCATTCTGTGCCTGACTATTTTCACTTAACAAAATAGCATCTAGTTTAAATAATTTTACCTAAAATGATAATAATTTATGTTTATGGTAGAATAGAATTCTGTTGTGTTTACATACCATTTTCCCTTTATACATATATACATGTATTATTGTTTAAAATTAATTTCTTATGTGAACTGTTGACAGTATTGGTTCAATTGGATAAAAATGAATATACAACTACTAAATATTTGTCTTTATACATTTATATTGGCCCCGATTTCAGATGTAGTTCTATAAAACTTTACTTGTTTCAATAACTTTTAAAAGAACCTCATACTGACCTCTTAATCAATGTAGCAAATTGCTCAGTTACAATTTATGAAAGATAAGTTGCTCTGTGAATAAATACCATTTTTACTGGCTGATAACTGATGCTGTAATTTTAACTCAGATAGTATATCAATGAGATTTCACTGGTAGAATGGCATTGAACCATTTTTCAAATGGATTTATCATTTGTATGTATTATTTTGTGGAAAGCATATTCAGTTCCTTTGCTTATTACTTAACTGGATTGTTTGAAATTTACCTTCCTTTTGAATTATTTTTTATTTTATACTATTTTATGGATCTGTATCAATTGAATGGAATAAAGGTGAACTTAAAAGTTACTGAGAATATTTTCAAACCTATTAAATGACTTATGCCTCATCCATTAAGAGCAGGTCAATAGCAATGTCAGGTGATGCTCCAAGAGCTGGAGAAACTAAGATTTTTGAACCCAACATGTTCATTGCTGAAATCATCATATCTAAATCATATTCTTCTGAAGAAACAACAAAGTCAATTTAATCAGTTTTATTTCTAAAAGAACGGAATTGAAGTTTGTCTCAGTAATTTTATATTAATAAGAGATACTTGGAGTTTTCAGGAAGAACATATTAGGATCTAATATTAAAAAATGCATTGTCTAACATATTCAAACACAAAGAATTTTGACTTTTTAAGCCAGAGCCAAGAATTTGTGAAAGAGCAGTATTATTGCAAGTAATCTACAGCTTTATCTACAGTATGTGTTACAGTAATACAATAGCAATCTTATATTGATTTGTCCATTTTGAAACTTCTTGTCCTTGATAATATATGAGATTTTAAACTCAATTCCTTATCACAACTGACCACTGTTCATTTGAGATGCAAAAAAAGAAGTAGAAGAAATGATAGGTCTCACAGAGCTTGGAACACCAACTCAGGGTTCATACAGGAGCTAGACCTAGACTATGTACACTTTTGAAACCAATGTGCACCTTGGTTTTCATGTGTTTGTCCTAACAAGTAGATTAAGGCTTTCTCAGTCTCTATTCCTTGGCATGGGATCCCCTTCCCTACTACTTGGACTGCTTGGTTGTGAAACCTGCTGGGACCAGATGGCCCACTGTGGAATGGTACCCAAGGGAAGGCTCTATTACTCTGAGGAGAAGTAAGTAGGGCAATTGAGGGAGGGGGTTTATAATAGTGGGACTAGGAAGAAAGGATGGGGACTGCGATTGCCACATAAGTGAATTTTAAATGCACACACACACACACACACACACACACATATATATATATATATATATATATATATATCTCTATATATATATATATATATATATATATATATAATATATATATATAATTTACATAAACCAAGTCCTGGGATTCATTCTTTAAAAACCTGGTGACATAGTATTTTCAAAGATACTATTTATATTATGTGTTGTTTAGGAACTGGAACTATCTTATCCCCATCACTATAGGTCTGGGAAATAAAGAGCTGAGAAAGATTAACCACCGAATAGTGAACCAGATGGGGAAGGAAGAAACAGGAGGACCACAGTAACAGTGTTGGGAGAGGACTGTAACTGATTATGTCATTCAAAGTCTACAGTCTTCCCAGAAGTGACTGTAGAAGTGCAGGCAAATGTAGTTTGTTGAAACATTACTCATTTGAAATATTTGAGATGTTTGTACTGATTTTTATTTAAATATTGATGGAGAGAATGTGTTTATAATAATTAATAATGGATCAAACAATACATTACACAAGAAAACAAGTTCAAAGCCTGAAAATATTGAGAATAATGCTATATTTTCAATTTTCATATAAAAAAGGGTTTTGAGGAATATTAAGTTGTTTAGTGTCTGTGCATGGGGTAAATTCCAAGTTGAGGTAGTCTATAAATGTTCTTTCCTTCAGTCTCTGCTCCATTTTTTGTCTCTCCATTTCCATTAGCCAGGAACAAAACTCAGTAAAAAAATTTTAGATGGGTGGGTCGCCCCATCTCTCTAGTGTGGGCCATAGTCACATATTGAAGGTGGTCTTTTCAGGTTTCAACTCTCCACCCTTGGGTATTGCAGCTAATGTCATCCCCACTGGGACCTGGGAGACTTTTACATCCCTGGTTTCTGGCACTATCTAGTAGTTTCCCCCAACCTCCTCACCATACTTCTGCATATTTCAATTTATTCTCCTGGTCCCTTTGGGCTTTTTCTTATCTCCCCCAAACAAGGTGCTGCCCCCTTTTATCCTAGCTTACCCCTCTTACTCAGGTACCTCCCTCTCTCTACCTCTTGTGATTATTTTGTTCCCCCTTCTAAGTGGGATTGAAGCATCCATACTTGGGCCTTTCCTCTTGCTAAGCTTCACATGGTCTGTGGGTTGTATCATGAGTATTCTGAATTTTTGGCTAATATCCACTTATCAGTGAGTATATGCCTTGTATGTCCTTGTGGCTCTGAGTTACCTCACTCAGGATGAGATGTCCTACTTTCATCCATTTGCCTGCAAAATTTGTGATGTCCTCATTTTTAATAGGTGAGTAGTATTCAATTATGCAAATGAAAACTATTTTCTGTATCCATTTTTTGGTTGAGAGATATCTGGATTATTTCAAGCTTCTGGCCATTTCATATATATAAATGCATGCAGTGAACAGAGTGGAGCATGTGTCTTTGTGATATGGTGGAGCATCTTTTGGGTATATTCCCAGGACTTGTATAGATGTTTCTTTAGGCAGAACTATTTTCAGTTTTCTGAGTAACAATTAAAATGGTATCCAGAGTTCTTTTTACCAGTTTTTCAATTCCACTATCAATGGGAGAGTGTTTCTCTTTATCTACATCCTCTCCACCAACTACTGTCCTGAGTTTTTTTGGTTTTGTTTGTTTGTTTGTTTGTTTTATCTTAGTCACTCTGACTGGTGTAAAGAGAAAACGTGGGGTTATTTTAATTTGGCTTTTTCTGATGAATAGGGATGAAAATGAGCATTTTTTTATGTGATTCTCAGCCACTTAATATTCCTCTGTTGAAAATTTAGTATAGCTCTGTACCCCATTTTTAAAAGGTTTATTTGATTCTCTGGAGTCTCAATTCTTGAGTTCCTTTTTATATATTAGACATTAGCCCTCTATATGACATATGGTTATGAAAGATGTGTTCCTAATCAGGAGGTTGCCAAACTGTCTTGATGACAGTGGCCTTTTCCTTACAGAAGCTTGTCAGTTCAGTGAGGTCCCAATGGTCAATAGTTGATCTTAGATCCTAAGCCACTGGTATTCTGTTCAGAAGCTTTTCCCCAGTGACAATATATTCAAGCCTGTTTCCCACTTTTTCTTCTATTAGATTAATTTTATTTGTAAGTCCTTGATTCACTTGGACATGACCTTTATACAAAGTGATGAATATGGTGTAGGGAGCTGCGACGTGCTGTGCCTCAAAGATGGGCTGGTTTCTGCCTTCCACCCTCCCAATGGTGAGCGCTCCTTGTAGTAAACAAGTCCTTATTTGGCTATGCCTGCCTGACCTGCTAGCTTCAGCATAGTGACAGCCTATCTGCATGACCCACGTGGCTTGCTAGGATTGGCCAGCGCTAGCTATTTAAGTGTGGTGCAGGGCTCCCCGGGGTCAGAAGATTGTATCAAGGTTCCTGAGTAAAACTGCTTGAAGAAGATCTCCTCTGGTTGCATCTTCCTTGCTGGTCGAGGTTGGGCGCGGCAATATGGATTAATTTGCATTATTTTACATACAGAATACCAGTTGGACCAGCACCATTTGTTGAATATATTCTTTCTTCCATTGTACCTTTTTGACTTCTTTGGCAAAAATCAAGTGTCCATAGGTGTGTGGGTTTATATCTGGGTCTCCAATTCTACTCAATTGTTTAACCTGCTATTCTCTATACCAATACCATGCAGCTTTTATCACTATTGCTCTTTAGTACACCTTAAGTTCAGGGATAGTGATTCCCAGTTTTTGAGAATTGATTTCGCTATCCTTAGTTATTTGTTATTCCATAAGAAGTTGAGAATTGCCCTTTCTTTTTTATTGGATATTTTATCTATTTACATTTCAACTGTTAGCCTTTCTGGTTTCACCTCTGCAAACCCCCTTTCCCATCCCCCCTCCACCTGCTTCTATCAGGGTGCTTCCTTACTAATGCACACACTCCCACCTCACTGCCCTGACATTGCCCTACATCAGGACCTCAAGCCTTCGCAGGACCAAGGGCCTCTGCTCCAATTGATGTCAGACAAGGCCATCCTCTGCTACATATGCAGCTCCAGCCATGGGTCCCTCCATTTATATGCATTGGTTGGTCGTTTAGCCACTAGGAGCTCTGGACAGTCTGGGTTGATGTTATTGTTATTCCTGTGGAGTGGCAAAGCCCTTCAGCTCCTTCAGTACTTTCTCTAACTCCTTTATTGTGGTTCCCATGCTCAGTCCAATGGTTGACTGCAAGAACCTGCATCTGTATTTGTCAGGCTCTGCTAGAGCTTCTCAGAGACAGTTATATCAGTCTCCTGTCAGCAAGCATTTCTTGGCATCAGAAATAGTGTCAGGGCTTGGTGTCTGTGTATAATATGGGTCCCCAGGTAGGGCAGTCCCTGGATGGTCTTTTTTTCCAGTCTCTGATTCACCATTTGTCCTCATATTTCCTTTAGGTAGGAGCAATTCTGGGTTAAAATTTGAAAAAGAGTGCATGGCCTGATCCACCAAACAGGGTACTTGCTTAACCTCTGGATATGGTCTCTACAGGTTCTTTCTCCCCTTTGTAGGGCATTTCAGCTAATCTCATCCCTATTGAGTCCTGGGAGCTCTTGCTTTACTGGCATCTGGGACATTCTCCTGGCTACACCCAGATCCCCAATCACCCCCATTGCTACACATCTGTGTTCAAATTCCTGACCCTCTGTACATCATCCATATCTCCTCCCAAACTTGGTCCTGCCTCCATTTTTCTTCTCACCCTCCTCTCTTCCTTTTAAGTACCTCCCACCCTCTACCCCCACGAGTATTTTTGTTCTACATCCTTAGAAGAATTGGCATACAAACTTTGGTCTTACTTCTTTGTGACCTTCATATATTCTGTGAATTGTATCTTGGGTATTCCGAGATTTGGGGCTAATACCGACTTATCAGTGAGTGCATACCATGTGTATTCTCTTGTGATTGGCTTACCTCCCTCAGGGTGATATATTCTAGTTCATTCTATCTGCCTAAGAATTTCATAAAGTCATTGTCTTAACATCTGAGTAGTACTCCATTGTGTGAATGTACCACATTTTCAGTCAGTTGAAGGACATCTGGTTTTTTTTCCAGCTTCTAGGTATTATAAATAAGGCTGCAATGAACATAATGGAACATGTGTCCTTGCTATATGTAGGAGGATGTTTTGTGTATATGTCCAAGAGTGGCTTAGCTGTGTCCTCACGTAGTACTGTCTGTTAAGATTTGAGTCGGGATTTTGATGGGGATTGCACTGACTCAGCAGACTGCTTTAGGTAAAAAAAAAAAAAAATTGCCATTTTTATTATGTTAATTTTGCAGATCTATGTTCATGGAAATTCTCTCTATCATCTGAGCTCTTTTTCATTGTTTTTCTGCAGGGACTTGAAGTTTTTGTCATACAGATTTTTCACTTGCTTGATTCAACTTACGCCAAGATATTTTATATTATTTGTGACTATTGTGAAGGGTGTTGTTTCCTTAATTTTTTTCTCTGTCAATAATGCTTTGTATAGAGGAAGGCTACTGATATGCCTGTATTAATTTTATATCCAGCCACTATGATGAAGGTGTTCAGCAGCTGTAGAAGTTCTCTTCTAGAATTTTTTTTGAGTCATTTGTGTATATTATCAAATCATCCACAAATAGTAATATGTTGACATTTTCCTTTCAAATTCAATTCCATTTGCTCTCTTTTTGTTGTCTAATTGCTCTATTTAGAACTATATTGATTGGATAAGAAAATGTGGTCAACATTGCATTATCACTGAGTTTCATTGGATTGCTTCAAGTCTGTCAGATTTTAATACTGGCTGTTGGTTTGCTGTATATTATTTTTATTTTGTATAGGTATGTACCTTAAATTTCTGATCTCTCCACGATTTGAAGCAGTGCTTTAATTGCTCAAAGTTGTTTTAAAATCTAATGAAATAACCATGTGCTTTTTTTCCTTTGAGTTATTTTATATGGTGGATTATATTGATGGGTCTCCTTATAGTGAACCCTTGCTGTATCACTGGGATGAGTCCTACTTGTATGTGGTGAATGATTGTTTTAAGATGTTCTTATATTCAGTGTGTGAGAATTTTATTGAATATTTTCACATGAATATTCATAAATGAATTTATTTGATGTTCTCTTTCCCTGTTGCAGTTTTGTGTTGTTTACTTCTCAGAGTAATACTGGGTTCATAGAACAAATTAGGTGTTTTCCTTCTGTTTCTATTTTATTAAATATTTTGAGAAGTATTGGTATTAGGTCTTCTTTGAAGGTCTGATAGAATTCTGTACTAAACAAATCTTGCCCAGTGCTTTTATCTTTAGTCTTTTTTTTACAGTCCATTCCTTATTCACCACCAGTTCTGCCCTCTGACAGTTTCTCATCCCATTCCTTTTGCCCCATCTCCAAGAGGATGACCCCATGACACCATACCCACCACAACCCCACCAGACCTCTACATTCCCTGGGGTCTCAAGTCTATCAAGGATTAGGTGCATCTTTTCTCATTGAGGCCAGACCTGGAAGTCCTCTGCACAATATGTGTGGGGTCCTCGGATCAGAAAGTGTATGCTGAATGATTGGTAGTTCACTGAGAGATCATGGGGGTCAAGTTTTGTTGAGATTGCTGGTCTTCCTCTGGGGACACCCTTCTTCACAACTTATTCCAGTTTTGCTCTAATTAAACAACAGGGGACCTTGACTTCAGATTATTGGTTTCGTGTAAGAATCTTCTGTCTCAGTCAGCTGCTTGTTGGGCCTCTTGGAGGGCAGCCAGGTAAGGCTCATGTCAGTAAGTATTCTTAGCATCAGTAATAGTGTCAGGCCTTGGAGACTACCCTTTTGATGAGACACAAGGCCAGGCAATGGACCTCCTTTCCCTAATCCCTTCTCCATGTTCTTTTAGACAGGAACAACTCTGGGTCACAGTTTTTGGCTGAGGGATGATAACACCATCCCTCTACTTGATGTCCCATCTTTCTACTAAAGGTAGATTCTTCAAGTTCCCTCTTCCCAGTATTGGGCATTACATCTAAGTTTCCTCCCTTTGAGTCTTGAGGGTTTTTTGTTGTTGTTGTTGTTGTTGTTGTTGTTGTTGTTGTTGTTGTTGTTCATTTCCCATGTCTCTGGTACATTCTAGACTAGACGTCCCCTCCCACACACACATTTTGCAAAGAAGGCATATCCTTTTGCTTTAGGGTAAAAGGTTCTGTAGATATCTGTTAAATTCTTTTGGTTCTTAATTCTGTTAGTTTCACTCCATCACTATTTAGTTTCTGTTTCATTGACTTATATATTTCTGAAATCTCCTACTATTATTGTGTGTTTTGAGTTTTAGAAATGTTTCTTTTAAGAATGATGGTGCCCTTGGATTTGGGGCATAGATATTCAAAATTGAGACTTTATCTTGGTGGATTTTTCCTTTAATAAATATGAAGTGTCTTTCTCCATCCTGAGTGATAATGTTTTGTTGAATATCTATTTTATTGGATATTAAAAAGGATACTGCAGCTTGTTTCTTGGGATTGCTTACTTGGAAAGCATTTTCCATCCATTAACTCTGAGTGCTGCCTGCCATTGTCACTGAGGTGTGTTTCAGCAAAGTGCTGGCTCTTGCTTACGTATCCAGTCTATAAACTTGTGGCTTTTTACAGGGGAATTGAGTCCATTGATACTGAGGGATATTAAAGAGCAATGATTGTTTGTTCCTTTTGTTTTTGTTGTTAGAGGTAGTATTAGGTTTGTGTGATTGTCTTTGAGTTTGTTTTGAAATGATTTATTTCTTGTATTTTCTTGTGTATAGTCACCCTCCTTGTGTTGGATTGTTTTTTTGTGTTGACTTTTTTGTTTGGTTTTGTTGTTGTTGTTGTTGTTGTTGTTGTTGTTGTTTGGTTTTTTGTTTTTGTCTTGGTAGAATCCTGTGTATGGCGTTTTAGTAGAACAATATCATTTAAATTTGATTTTGCAGTGGAATATCTTGGTTTAACCATCTGTAGATTAAAAGTTTTGCTGGTTAGAGTAACCTAAGCTGGCATTTTGTTTTATTGGGGTTACAAGATATCTTCCAAAGATTTTCTGGCTTTTAGAGTGTCTGTTGAGAATTCAGGTGTAATTCCAATAAGTCTGCCTTTATATGTTACTTGAGCTTTTTTTCTCGTTGGTTTTATTTTACTTTCCTTGTTTTATGCATTTATTGATTTGATTATTATCAGAGAGGAGAATATTCTTTTTTCACACAAGCTATTTGGTGATGTAAGCTTCTCAGACATTTATGGCCACTTCTTTCTTTAGATTAGGGAAATTTTTGCTGAAGGTTTTTTTTTTTGTTTGTTTGTTTGTTTTGGTTTTGGTTTTGGTTTTGGTTTTTTTCTTTCTTTCTTTCTTTCTTTCTATCTTTTTTTTTTTTTGCCCTTTGAACTGGAAATCTTTGCTCTCTTGTATCCTCATTATTCTTTGCTTTTGTCATTTCACTGTATCCTGAGTTTCCTGGATATTTTGCATTAGGAGCGTTTTGCACTCTTTATTTTCTTTGACCATTATGTCAATGTGTTCTAGTATCTCTACACTTGAAATTTTCTCTTCTCTCTCTTCTTTTCTGTTGGCGATTCTCACATTTGTAACTCCTGATTTTTTTTTCTTATTTTTTCATCTCCTGAAATGCCACTATTGGTAATTTCTTTAGTGTTTCTATTCCATTTTTAGGTCTTGGATGGTTTAGCTCAATTCCTTGACATGTTTGATAATGGTTTTCTGTTTTTCTTTAAGGAATTTGTTTCCACTTTAAGCGTTTCTACCTTTTTGCCTTGTTCTCCTGTATTTCTTTAAGGGAGTTGTTTATGTCCTTGTTAAAGGCCTCTATAATCACCTTGAAATGGGATTTCATGTCAGATTCTTACTTTTCTGGTGTGGTAGGGTATCCAGGGCTTGCTGTGGTGGGACAACTGGGTTCTGATGATACAATGTTACATGACTTCTGTTGCTGATGGTCTTGTGCTTGTCTTTCACTTTCTAGCTTTCTCTGGTATTAACTCCCCTGAGTGTCTCTGGCTGAAGCCTGTCCGTCCTTGGAGGCACATAGAACTCTGTGACATGAGTTAGAGCAGTTCTCCTGGGAGGTAAACAGTGCTGTCTCAATTTAGGTGGGCCTCCATTATCTCTGGTTGCAACAGACCTCCTGGGAGATAATCAGGCTGTTGGGTGTGGAAGAGGGGCAGAAGGGCCAGATCTGCCCAGGCAGAGTTACAGACCAGAAGTACCAGACAAGTTTTTTTAATTTTTCCAAAGATTTATATTTTCTTGTTTATTTACGTTTATTACTTATTTATATATTTAAATAGTTATTTTGAGACAAGCTATCATGTATTCCAGGCAGTCCTAATACTTGCCATATTGTCACATCTAGCTTTGAACTCCTGACCTACTCTCCTATTCGATCTCTCAAGAATTACAGCTATTTGCTACCACATCCAGTTTCAAACCATTTACTTGAAAACAGGCTAAGTCAGGAACCCAAACAATTTTTTCACATTTTATTGTATATGTCTGGGTACTTGGCTGCATGTGTATATATGCAATACACGCATAGAGTGCCCATAGGGGCCAGAAGAGGGCACTAGATCCCCTGGAACTTGAATAGAAGGCAGTTGTGAGCTGTCATGTGGGTTCTGAAAATTAAACTTGAGTCATCTGTAAGAACACTCAGCTCTCCTAACTACTGGACCATCTCTCTGGCCTCTCAATTTTTTCTTTTCTTTTATTATATTTTTCTTTAGTTACATTTCAGGTGTTATTCCCTTTCCTGGTTTCCCCTACAAAACATACCTATCATATAGCTCCTCCTACTGTTTCTATAAGGGTGCTCACCCACCCTGTAACCAACTCCCTCCCACCTTCTTGCCCTGGCATTCTCCTACACTGAGGCATCAAACCTTCACAGGACCAAAAACCGCTTTTCCGACTGATACCCAAAAAGGCCATCCAATGCTACATATAGTGCCATGGGTCATTCCGTGTGTATATTTTGGTATGAGGCTTCATCCCTGGGAACTCGGGGGGGGGGAGGGGCGGTTGGTTACTGTTCTGCCTAAGGGGTTGCAAACCCCTTTGGCTCTTTCAGATGTTTTTGCAACTCCTCCATTGGGGACTCTATTCTTAGCACAATGATTAGCTATAAGCACATACCTTTGTATTTATCAGGCCCAGGCAGAGTCTCTCAGGAGATAGGTGAGACTATCAGACTCCTATCATCATGCACTTCTTGGCATCTTCAATAGATTTGGCGTTTGGTGTCTGTATATGGGATGAATTCCCAGGTGGTACACTCTCTGAAAGACCTTTCCTTCTGTCTCTGCTCCACATTTTGTCTCTATATTTCATCCAGTGAGTAATTTGTTCCCCCTTCTAAGAAACACTGAGGAATCAACACTTTGGTCTTCCTTCTTCTTGAGCTGCATGTGATCAATGAATTGTATATTGAGTATTCTGAGCTTTTAGACTAATACACATTTATCAGTGAGTGCATACCATATATGTTTTTATTGTGATTGAGTTGCCTCACTGAATATGATATTTTCTAGTTCCATTTATTTGCCTAAGAATTTCATGAGGTCTTTGTTTTATTAGCTGAGTAGTATCCCCGTGTGTAATGTACCACATTTTCTGCATCCATTCCTCTGTTGAAGGACATCTGTTTTCTTTCTAGCATCTGGTTGCTATGAGCATAGTGGAATGTGTGCTCTTGTTATATGTTGGAGCATCTTTTGGGTATATGCCCAGGAGTGGTAGAGCTGGGTCAGGTAGTACTATGTTCAAGGTTCTGAAGATCTGCCAGCCTAACATCCAGAGTAGTTGTATCAGCTCACAATCCCATCAAAAATAAAGGAGTGCTCCTCTTTCTGAACATCCTAACCAACATCTGCTATCACCTAAGTTCCCATTTGTCAATTGTTAATCTTACACTATAACCCATGGGTGCTCTGTTCAGGAAATTTTCCCCTGTACCCCTGTGTCCAAGGATCTTCCCTACTTTCTCTTATATTGGATTCAGTGTACCTGGCTTTATGTGGATGTCCTTGATCTACTTGGACTTGAGCTTTGTCCAAGGTGATAAGAATGGATTGATTTGCATTCTTATACATGATGACCACCAGTTGAACCAGCACCATTTGTTGAAAATTTTGTCCTTTTCCCACTGGATAGTTTTAGCATCCTTTGTCAAAAATCAAGTGACCATATGTGTGTGAGTTCATTTCTGGGTCTTCAATTCTATCTTGCCAATCCGTAACCATGGAAGGTCTTTCTATCTTCTGAGATCTTATTCACCTTCTTTCTTCAGAGGTTGAATTTCTTTCACTTACTTGGTTAGGGTTACACAAAAGTATTTCACATTATTGGTGACTATTGTGAAGGAGCTTATATTCCTAATTTCTACCTCAGTCAGTTTATGCTTTGAGTACATGAAGGCTACTGATTTGTTTGACTTAATTTTATATCCAGCCACTTATGTCATATAAGTATTCTATCTTTTCATCTGGTAATTGAGATATTTTAACTTCTGTTGTGTTGGTTGTGATGTCTCCATTTTAATTTCTAATATTTTTTTATTTGAATACAGACTCTCTGCCCTCTAGTCTGGCTAAGGGTTCATCCATATTGTCGATTTTCACAAAGAACCAGTTCCAGATTCTGTTGATTCTTTGTATAGTTTATTTGGTTTCTACTTGGTTGATTTCAGCTCTGAGTTGATTATTTTCTGCCATTTATTTTTCTTGGCTCCCTTTTGTTCTAAAGTTTTCAGATGTCCTGTCAAGCTGCTAGTGTATGCTTTCTTTTTGAAGGAACTCAGAGTCGAGTTTTACTCTTAGCACTACTTCTTTTGTGATCCGTAAGTTTGGTTAGTGTGCCTTCATTTTCATTAAATTCAAAGAAGTCTTTAATTTCTTCATTTCCTCTTTGACCAAGTCATCTTTAAGTAGAGCCTTATAAGTTTCTATGTATATGTGGGCTTTCTATTATTGAAGACTAGCCTTAGTCTCTGGTGATCTGATAGGATACATGGGATTAGTTCAATTTTCTTGTATCTGTTAAGGGATATTTTTTGACCATTGAGATGGTCAATTTAGGAGAAAGTTCCATAAGGTGCAGAAAAGGAAATATATTCTTTGGTTTTAGGATAGAATGTTTTATAGATATCTATTAAATCCATTTGGCTCATAACTTCTGTTAGTTTCACTGTGTCTCTAATTAGTTTCTGTTACCATGATCTATCCATTGCTGAGAGTAGGGTATTGAAGTCCCCACTATTATTTATTTTGTGAGGTCCAACATGTGCTCTGAGCTTACTAACGTTTCTTTTATAAATGTGGTTGTTCCCTCCTTTGGAACATATATGTTCTAAATTAAGAGTTCATCTTCATAGATTTTTTCTTTGAAAAGTATGAATTGTCCTTCCTTAGCTTTTTTGAAAACTTTTAGTTGAAATTTGATTTTAATTGTTAGTAGAATGGCTACTCCATCTTTTTTCTTGGGATGATTTGCTTGGATATTTTTTCCAGGCTTTTACTCTGAGGTAGTGTCTATCTTTTCATTGACATGTGTTTCCTCTATGCAGTAAAATGCAGGGTCTAGTTAGTATCCAGTCAGTTAGTCTATGTCTTTTTATTGGAGAATTGAGTCCATTGATGTAAAGATATCAAAAAAATCACAAAACATGATTGTTGCTCCCTCTTATTTTTATTGATAGACGTGGAATTATGTTTGTGTGGCTTTCTTCTTTTGGGTTACTTAAAGAAGATTACTTTCTAGCTTTCAATGGGGTGTAGTTTCCCTCCTTGCATTGGAATTTTCCATCTCTTATCCCTTGTAGGGCAGGATTTGTGGAACGATATTGTGTAAATTTAGTTTTGTCATGGAATATATTGGTTCTTTCATCTATGGTAATTGAGAGTTTTGCTAAGATCTGTATGAGCTCTGCTGAAGATCTTCTAGCTAGAGTCTCTAGTGAGAAGTCTCATGTAATTCTAGTAGGTCTCCCTTTATATGTTACTCGACCATTTTCCCTTACTGATTTTTCTTTCTTTGTTTTGTGCATTTTGTATTTTGATTATTATGAGACAGGAGGAATTTCTTTTATGGTCCAATCAACTTGGATTTCTATAGGCTTCCTGTATGTTTATGGTCATCTCTTTCTTTAGGTTAGGGAAGTTTTCTTCTAGAATTTTGTTGAAGGTATTTACCAGTCCTCTTTGGAATCTTAATTCTCTTCTATACCTATCACCATTAATTTTGGTTTTCTGATTGTGTCTTGGACTTCCTGCATTGGTATTAAGTCTTCTATGAAGGTATGATAAAATTCTGCACTAAACCCATCTGGTCCTGGATTCTTTTTGGTTGGGAGACTTAATAACTGCTTCTGTTTCTTTAGGAGTTATAGGGCAATTTAGATGGTTTATCTGATCCTGATTTAACTTTGGTCCTGGTTTCTGTCTAGAAAATTGTCCATATCCTCCAGATTTTCCAGTCATATTGAATATTGGCTATTGTAGTAGGAACTGCTGGGGTTTTTTGTTTGTTTTGTTTTGTTTTTGTTAATTTTCTCAGATTCTGTTCTTATGTCTCCCTTTTCATTTCTGATTTTGTTAATTTGAATACTGTCTCTGTGCCCTTTGGCTACTCTGGCTAAGGACTTATTTCTCTTGTTGATTTTCTCAAAGAACCAAACCCTGGTTTTCTTGATTCTTTGTATAGTTCTTTTTGTTTCAACTTGGTTGATTTCAGCCCTGATTTTGATTATTTCCTGCCTTCTACGCCTCTTGGGTATATTTGCTTCTCTTTCTCTTAGAGCTTATAAGTGTACTGTTAGAAAAAGCAATTTTTAAATTCACTTGGAATAACAAGAAATACAGGATAAGATAGCAAATACTACTCTCAACAACATATGAACTTCTGGGGGAATCACCATAGCAGACTAAAGGCTGTATTACAGAGCAATTGTGACAAAAACTGGATGGTGTTGGTATAGGGACAGGCAGGTAGATCAATGGAATAGAACTGAAGACCCAGAAATGAACTCACACACTTATGGTCACTTGATATTTGACTAAGGAGCTAAAACCATCTTTTGCAAAACAGATAGCATTGTTAATATATGGTGCTGGATCAACTGGTAGTTACCATGTATAAGAAGGCAAACTGATCCTTTCTTATCACCCTGTGCAGAGCTCAAGTCCAAGTGGATAAAGGACTCAAACTAACAAAGAAAAAGTTGCGAAGAGCCTGGAACACATGGGTACTGGAGAAAATTTCCTGAACAGAACACCAATGGCTTATGCTCTAAGGCAAGGCCCTGGGTTCGGTCCCCAGCTCCGAAAAAAAGAACCAAAAAAAAAAAATCACTAATTTTACGTCATAAAATTGCAAAGCTTCTGTAAGGCAAAGGATATTGTCATAAGGACAAAATGGAAAGCAACTGTTGGGTTAGGCTCAGTAGTGCTGAAGTTAGCCACTCTAACATGGTTTATCTTTCTAAAGTCCTGTACTGGGTGATAATTGCTAGTGCCCAGCTGGCAGGAGTGGTGTGTTCCAGGCAGAATGGCACTAAAACCACCCCAAGCTGGAGAAGCTGGGAGATGTGTGGCTTAATTCCTTCTCATGCCTCCCCTAACATCAGGTACTGGGTCACTGAGACAGGGTCAGCTTGGGTCTTAAGGACCCCCATACACAGCCTGCAGATATGCATATACATAGCCTCACACAGTCATTTCAGCCCATGCAAGCCATTTTGGAATGCAAATCTCTCCTGAACAAGGGATGGGGCAGTCAGGGATGACCATGTGGGGATACCCGGCCCATCCTCAGGTCTACAATTCTTCTGGTAATCCATGATTTTTTTTTTCTGGAGACTGGCCTGTCAGCTTGGAGGACTGAGTGTTGGACCCCAGTATTCTGTCTTCCCTCAGGGCTAACAGCTTTGCGGTTTTGGGGAGTGCTTTTCCGCAGACCTGGGATTTCCTGCCCCTAGGTTCTGTTTGTTAGGGCACTCTAGAGCCAAGTGGTCCCTCTACTTGCAGTAGGCACACTGGTCCTTTTTGATAGGTTCTGTCTCTCTTCTTTGACTTCCCTAACTACTGTAGTCAGGATCCTACAGCAAATTCCTTTCCTGTCACATTTTTTTCTTGCATATCTCTCTCATCTTCTTCCTTTCTCTTTCTCTGTTCCTTCTCC
The DNA here is from genome assembly GCF_011064425.1 of Rattus rattus. NCBI lineage: Eukaryota > Metazoa > Chordata > Mammalia > Rodentia > Muridae > Rattus > Rattus rattus. The sequence continues at coordinate 14,983,546 of NC_046161.1, read as the reverse complement.
TCCTCTGTCTTCCTGTTGTGGTAGACTTGCTCAGCAGCTTGCACTTAATCCCTCAACAACTTATTCTGTAGTCACTCTAGCTTCTGAAGTTTTTTAATGATAGCTCTACTAGTCTATTCTGTAAAAGCCATAGTCACAGTAGCTTTGTGTTCCTGGCTGCTGGGGTCATAGTGTGTATATCGGCAGAATGGAACCTTCATGAACCAATCTAGAAAGACTGAGGGTGACTCATCTCGTCCCTTGTTAACCTCACATACTTTGGTCAAATAGGTGGGTCATCCTGCCACCCTGTTGAGACCTGCCAATGGTGTCTGATAGTAGACCTCAGATGCTCTTTACCTCCTGCTGTGTTAGTAGTCCCATTCAGGTCAAATTAGGGAAAATTCGCTGTCGATGACAGCCTGGTCAATTGTGGTGCCCCCATGTCTGAGGGGGCAATCTTTTCAGATTGCCATCCTCATCCAGGTCCATATGGCCTGTCCCTGTTCTGAAGTTCCTGCGCCATGCTACCCCCTTGCTGGGGTCCATGGAGGGGCCATGGGAACTGGGGTCATGGTAAGGGGTGGCAGATCCATCAGCAGCAGATCCCCAGTGAAAGAATCCTGGGGGATGTTCTTTACAGACTCCTTGGTCTCTATAGGGTTCTTTTTCATGACCAGAACCTGTAAGAGTCTTGGAGACAAATAAAAGTTTTTATAATACAAGAAGTGTGGGGGGGGTCCTCCACTTTGGCCTTCAAAGTTCTCATTTGAATATTTGCCACTACCACCAAGATCTGCACTTGTAGCTGGCTCCACCTGGTCCGGTGTCCTTGGCTTCAAAGTGGGGCCCAACACCTCAAGGTGAGTTAGCCCCCAGGGGCAGCCAGCCAAAGTCAATTCGAGACCCCGGGGTCACACACCTGTGGCCACTCCCATCCCGTTCTGACTGCCAGTGACGGCCCGGTATGGGCCAGAAATTCCAGCACCATCCACTTTCAGGGTTAGTTGTTCTCCACTAGATCCAACCAGGTCTTGGTCTGAGTACCCTAGGGGTTATGGCCTAGAGACTCTTTCTTCTAGTGGTTAACTAAGGTGCTTAACAGGGTAGATTCAGTCTATCCCATGTCCAAAAATAGTGTCAGTCACAGTCCAAGTCCAAGAACACAGAAAAAGACAATCCACACACAGTTACACTCCTGCCACGGGTGCAGAACAGGACTAAAGTCCATAAACAAAGAGAAAAAAAGACAACGAACAGGCAGCTTGCTCCTCTCATGGCCACAGAATCTAGGTTCGGGTGATCTGCCAGCTTACACTAGAATCGAGTCACAGGCATTCCATATAATCCTCAGGGCCAGGGCATAGTAGAACAAGCCCATCAGACCTTAAAGAATATGCTTCAACATTTAATAAAAACCACAGATGCCTTCTTTGTACTTAATTTCTTATCTCTAGATATTGAAGGCCAGTTGGCTGTTGACTGTTTGTGGCATCCTAGGTCACAGGACTCCCACACATTAGTGCAATGGAAAGATCCCCTTACGGGGCAGTGGAAAGAACCAGACCCCATCCACATCTGGGGACAAGGATCTGCTTGTATATATGACAAAGAAAATGCTGGCCCAAGATGTTTGCCAGAAAGTCTTATAAGAACTACTAACCCACATATGTCCAGAATGGATCTGTCATCTCCTCCTGAGACTCATCTCTTTTCTCTTCCAGATGCTACTCCAGAAAAAGATCCTTGTGATCCTGCTGCTAATGAAGGTGACCTCCATCCCTCATCACCACCAGGCAAAATGCTCTAATAATAGACATATGCCTTGGAACTATACCTGGATAGTTCTTACAGAAAGTCAGGATGAGGCTTAGTCAATATCATGGCCCTCTAATGCTATCTGGTGGCCTACTTAACTCCACCCAGACCCCTGTAAACTAGCCCTTGGGGCCGTAGCCCCCTGGGGCCTTGAACGTTTGGCTTGAGTTACAAGTTGCCCCAGAGGATAATATGCCCACAATTTGTTCATTTCGGTCCACAGATCTGTCCAGCCTGGCTGCAATAAAGCAATTAGACGCACCTTGCTCCAGGCCATTATTATATATGTATGCTTTGGATATCCCAGAGGTCATGCTTTCCTCAATAAATGTGGTGGTGAGTCTGATTACTACTCTGCCTCCTGGGGATGTGAGACCACAGGAACAACTTATTGGGAACCATATTCTTCTTGGAATTACATCACAGTGTCTAGAAAATTCTCTCCCCTCTCTAACTATATCAACCACAGCCCTTGGAGCTGGTGTCTTCCTCTAGATATTAAATTCACAGACCACACAAAGACCATCAGCAAGAGAAAGAGAGAAAGAGGAGAGTTGGTATCAGAATTGGTTTTCAACCTCCCCATAGCTTACCACTTTATTACCCCCCATTTCAGAACCACTAGTAGGACTATTTTTGCTTATTTCTTTGGCCCTTGGGCTTTTAATAGGCTTAAGGCTTCATAAAGTGACAAATAGATGGTTTAATGGCTAAACCTATACAGATTCATTATCATAGATTGGCTACTGAGGATCAAGAAGCACAGAATGAAAAGACTAACCCACCTTGGGCACTCCCCCATCCCATCTCCACCCAACCTAAGAATGGCCATTTCCACCCCAGGACCAAATAAGGGGAGGCATCCCAGGCCCTCCACTTTCTTGGTGGCAGAGCTCCTTCTACCTTTGCTAAGGGATGAGAGGAGATACAGCAAGGAGATGCTTTTGTTCAAAGCTCCTGGGACCCCTGAGGGACAAGCCTGACTGCATGGATGATTGATGGACATTATGTATGTTTTCTCTTCTGATGCCCTTTGTGGGACCGCTGATTTTGCTTTTGGTTACAGTTGGACCCGTGATTTTCAACAAGCTCATGGCTTTTATTAAACAACTAAAGACCATTTGGGTTAGGCCTATGCCAGTCCATTGTTATTGCCTTGAAATGAATGATATAGGTGTGTTCTTTGCTACCAACCACCTCTCCTGTGAGCTGAACTGGACAGTCAATGACAGGTAAGAGAGCAAGATTCTCTGACCATTTGAGGCCTAAGACAGGAGGGCTGCCATAAGTTGCTGCCTTATCTAATAACGGGCCTAGAGAAATAAGAATGTCTTGCTCCAACCTAAGACAGACGCAGTTCCTGAGGGGCTCTCTAATGGCTTGAAGTCCTGCCTAGGACCACCAGGGCTACCTATGCCTTTCCTTGCCTGAGGTAGGTGTTTTACACTTCATGGGCCCTTGTATCCAAGCAACATACGTGGGAGTTAGCAGCAGCCAAGAATCCTGGAGGTCAGGCCTTCATCCACAACCTAACAAAGAACTTTTACCACCATGGTCCTTCTAAGTAGAGAAAAATGGGGAAATGTTGGGAGCAGCCTCAAGATTGTGGAAGCCTTCATGTTAAAAAGCAATTGTATTTTAGCCTTATGTTAGATCGAAAGCAAAAACCTTATGAAAGATCAAAGCAACTATACCTAAGCCTTCACCTGAAGTTCTGCTTGAATTCAATAGATAGAATAAATATGGTTGTCAGGTCACTTAGCACTGGTGGTCAGGCACTGGTCATCAGGTCACTAAGCAACCCACCCTATTGGTCCCCCCACTGGCTGAATTACCCAGCCAATATCCTGGCCCATTCATCCAATCAGGCCCATTCTTTTGTGGTTACCCAACCCCTCCCCACATCTGGATTCTACCAGCATATCTTCTGTCTGAGAAAAATTCAAATTTGTCAGCTTGATCAGACTTTTTGACTTGCTGTCCATTCTTTGAATCTCTTGTCCCCCCTTCTCTCCTAGGTGAACCCCAGATCTGGTCGATTGCCCTGCGGGTCAGGGCTGTGACTTATATATTTTGTTACATTTGCTTTCATTTTCCTTAAATTCTAAAGTCTTTAATTTCTTTATTTTGTCTTTGACCAAGTTGTCAATGAGTTGAACATCCATGTGTATATGATTTTATGATATTATTGTTGTTTTTGAAGACCAGGCTTCACCTGTGCTGATCTGATAGGATACAAGGGATTATTTTATTTTTCTTGTATCTGGTAAAGCTTGTTTTGTGATAAATTATATGTTCAACTTTAGAGAAGGTCCCATGAGGTACTGAGAAGGTATGTTCTTTTATTTTTAGATGAAATATCCTATAGTTATCTGTTAAATACATTTGGTTTATAGCTTCTCATAGTTTCACTGTATCTCTTCTTAATTTCTGTTTCAGTGTTCTTTCCATTTGTAAGAATAGGAAGTCCCCCCCCATTACTGTATGAGGTACAATGCGTGCTTTGAGCTATCATAAAGTTCCTTTCATGAACGTGAGTGCCCTAGCATTTGAGGCATAGATGTTCAGAAATGAGAGTTTATCTTCTTATATTTTTGCCTCTGATATGTGTGTTTCTCATCTTTTATGTTAACTTTTGGTTGAAAGTCCATTTTGATTGATATTAGAATGGCATTCTAGCTTTTTTCTTCAGACCATTTGCTTAGAAATTTTTTCTAGCCTTTTACTCTGAGTAGTGTCTTTCTTTGTCATTGAAGTTTGTTTCTGGTATGGAAAAAAAATGCTGGGTCCTGTCTATATATCCAGTCTTTTAGTTGATATTTTTGAGTTGGGATGTTGAGTCCACTGATGTTGAGATATTAATGACCAGTGATTGTTGCTTCTTTTTATTTTTGCTAATAGATGAGGAATTATGCTTGTCTGTCCCTCTTCTTTTGGGTTTGTTGAAAGACTAATTTCTTGCATTTTTCTTTGGTGCAAATTTCCTCCATGTGTTTCAGTTTTCCATCTATTTTCCTTTGTAGGACTGGATTTGTGGAGAGATATTATTTAAATTATATTTTTTCGTGGAGTATCCTGGTTTCTCCATCTATAGTAATTGAGAGTTTTGCTGGGTATAGTAGTTCAGACTGGGATTTGTGTTCTTTTAGGTCTACATGACATTTGCTCAGGATCTTCGGAACTTTTAGAGTCTCTGCTGTGAAATCTTGTGTAAAATTCTGATAGGTCTACCATTATATGTTATTTGATTTTTTCCCTTATTGCTTTTAATATTCTTTGATTTTTGTGTGTTTGGTGTTTTGATTATCATGTTTTTGGAAGAATGTCTTTTCTGATCAAATCTATGTGGGGTTCTGTATACTTCTTGTATGTTTATCTTTAGGTTAGGGAAAGTTTTCTTCAATAATTTTTTGACAATTAACTGTTTTGGCAGTTAACTGGCTCATTGAGTTGGGAATCGTTGTTCTCTTTTATGCCTTTTATCCTTAGGTTTGGTATTTTCATTGTGTCCTGGATTTCATGGATGTTTTGGGTTAGGAGATTTTTGCATTTTGCATTTTCTTTGTCTGTTGTGTCAATGTTTTCTGTGTTATTTTCTTCATCTGAGATTGTCCATTCTATCTCTTGTATTCTCTTGGTGACACTACCATCTATGACTCCTGATCTCTTTTCTAGGTTTTCTATCTCCAGTTTTGCCTCCTTTTGTGATTTCTTTGTTGTTTCTATTTCTAGTTTTATATTCGGGATGGTTTTGTCTAATTTCTTATGTGTTTGGTTGTTTTCCTTTTTGCTTTAAGGAACTCATGTGCTTCCTCTTTAAGAATTGGCTCTAGGGCACAGATGAAAACCATTTGTTTTTACCTCTAAACAATGCTTGACCAATAAATTTCCAAATTGCCACCCACTATGAAGACCTTATATATAAGATGATGTCATGATGCAGGTGAAGGCAGGTAGAGGATAAAACAAGACCTGTCATTGGATGAGAAAGAAGGATGGGTGAGAGCAAAGTTTTGGAGAGGAGGAGGAGATGGGAAGAGAGAGAGAAACAGCTGATAGAACATGGAGGTGGATGTTAACATTCCTCTCTGCACATTTACATTTGTTAGGAATATTCTTAAGGAATGAATGTGTACAGGGCTTTACCTGTCTAGATGATCAAATTATATCTTATCAATTGGATCAGACGTTAATGTGTTGTGTGTTCTTTCATGTGACAATTTAATTGAGTTCAAGAGAGTGTGTGATGGTTGGACACACTGGGCTGGCAAGGAATTGGGATGTGTATATCTGGCATGGTGACAAACTGCCTTGGGATCTAGATGGGTAAAGAGATTGTTGTCAGACTCAGAGAGTAGCCATTGGCAGTGTGATATGGGATAGAACAAAGCAAGTGATATGCTTTGCTGACTGGGATGAAAATATTTAACAAATGTCTTGTGACCACATGGTTCCATCTGGCTCTAGTGTGGGTTAAAAGAAACCTGTTAATTAATTTTATTGAAACACTTATCCCTTTTCTTAAAAAGAATATCACTGCATATTGCATATGTCCATACTCTTTAAATGCAATATAAGACCCTTAAATTTTGGTTGTTTTTCATGTTCTTATATCAGCATACATGAGGTGGTTGCCACCTTCTGTTCATTTGATATAATCAGCATTATAACATTAATATAGAGGAACAGGGTGAAATTTTGTGGAAGAGAGAGATGACCAAGATTCCTTATAACAAATCTATAATGCAAGGCTGAGGAGGTATTATGTATGTCATTGTGGGAAAAATGTAAATTTATACTGTTGGACTTCTAATGTTAAAACAAATTTGTTCTGGTGGTCTTTAAAGTCATGTACTAAGAAAAAAGTATTTGCTAAATCAACAGTTGCACACTATACATTATAGTTTAAATGAAAATGCTCCATAGAGGCAAAGATTTAAATGTTTAATTCATAGTTGGTATACCAGTAGAAAGGATTAGCATTTGTGGCCTGTTTTGAGAATATATATCCCTAGAAATTGGCAATATCAACATCTTCCTCAAGGTTCATTGTCTCCTGGCTTACGGCAAAAAAAAAAAAAAAAAATTAAAACAATTAAAAAGAAAAAAAAGACACCAGCTGTTAGGGATTGGTTCTAATGCCCTGAATTAATCTGGCACCCCAAATCAAGAATCTATGTGTCCAAAGGCAAAAGAGATTAATCTTTTAAATTGTGTGGGCTAGGAACCGGGAGAGAGAAAGAATCACCATGATTTGGAGGGGTACAGATCAGATTTAGAGCTTCAAAGCTAGATCATCCAAAATGCAGATGTAAAGTGGAAGCAGCCCTATAGGAGGGGCTGCCCAGAAGATAACAAGGCAGCAAAGGTAAAAGCAGATTTACAAAGTGTTGTGTCAGGAATACCAGAGGAAAATATATGCTAGTTAGGCAGAGGATTAGAACTTCCCAGCCTTTGTGCTCATCAAAACTTATCAAAATTAAGCTAATGTGAATGTGTCTTAAATTTCAGAATCCAAAAACTCTTTTTTGGCAGGTACAGTGCATGTCCCACCTGCCCAGAGCTAAAGTGCTTAGCAAACTCACCACAATAACCAGATACTGCTCTAGCACCATATCTGAATGCTTCCTTACATTATGAGAATGGACTAACACTACATTTCAAGCAAGCTCCTAATTAAATATGTTATCTTATTAGATTTTCCTTGATCATGATGTCTCTTCCTATGAGTAGAACATGGCTAAGACGTCAAGTAACCCACTCTGCATTAGTATGCTTTAGTAGGTTACCACATCTGGTATGGAACCTGCATTTGGAATCAGTATTTGTTTATGTCTTGTGTATTCAACTATGATCCTCCATAGATTTGTCTGACTTCTCATTAGTCAAATAGGAGAGTTAAACAGAGATATGTGTTAACCACCATCCTTACATTTTTCAAGTCCTTGTTAGTGGCACTAATTTCTCCAATTCCACTGAGGATTCAATATTATATTTCATCATTATTTTCGTTGGTAGAGACAACTCCAATGGCTTCAATTTGACCATTTAACCATACTAGCCCAAACTCCACAGTTCATGGAACCAATTCAGGAATTTTGTGAGCTTCTAGGTATAACTATATCAATTAGAGATTTGGGACTGGAAAAATAAATACAGGGTGTATTTCAGACTTCAGCCTAAACTCCATTAATTACCTGATTTTCATAAGTCCCGACTTTAACTGGAGGGCCTCAAGACTACTTGAGGTCTACTTGTATCAGTGTCAATTCTGAACCCACATTCAGTGGATCTGAGATATCTATTTTTTTCCTTTTTCTCCAGTGTACAGTTACCTTTATTATAAGGTCACAGTATACAATAGACCAAGGAAAGGCTGATTGGTTACTTTCGCCCTTTTTCCAGTTACCCTTTATCTTAGTTAGGGTTTCTATTGTAGCAATGAAACATCATAATTAAAATTCAAGTGAGGGGGGAATTTACTTAGCTTACATATCCAAAAGCTAAGGAATCATGGAAGGAAGCCTTTACAGAGATTCAAACATGACTAGAACCTAGAAATGTTAGCTGATGAACAAGTCATAGATGGGTTCTGATTATTGGTTTGCTCTCATTACTTTTCTCATCCTGCTGTCTTATGGAACCTAGGAATACTGGCACAGAGATAGTACCATCCAAAATGGGCTGGGCCCTCCTCCCATCAATTTCATATTGTGATGGTTTGCATATGCTTGGCCGAGGGCATAGCACTATTAGAAAGTGTGGCTTTGTTGGGACAAATTGTTTCTCTGTTGGGGTGGGCTTGGAAATGCTATTCCAAGCTGCCTTGGGATGTTAAGACTGTTCCTGGCTTCTTTGGAGTAAAGATGTAGAATTTAGCTCCTCCTGCACCATGCCTGCCTGGATGCTGCTATGCTGTCATGCTCCCGCCTTGATGATAATGGACTGAAACTCTGAACCTGCAAGTCAGCCCCAAAAAATGTTGTTCTTTATAAAACTTACATTGGTCATGGTGTCTGTTCAAAGTAATAAAACCCTAACTAAGAAAGAAGTTAGAACCAGGAACGGTATATTGCTGTGACAGGCCTGACCATGCTTTTGTTTGGAAGAATGTCAATTTTGGGACTTTGGATTTGGAAAGCAGTGGAATGCTTTCAATGAGGATTAATGGGCTATCTTAGTAGGGATTCAGAAGTCTTTGTTACTGAGAGTGATTTGAATTGTCAGACCTGGACCAAGAGGTTTCAGAGGAGAAATATTTCTGTATGTGTGTGAGACTGCTTTTGTGCTATTTTGGTGAAGAATGGGGCTGCTTTTTGCCCTTGTCTGAAGAGTCAGCCTGAGGCTAAAGTGGAACGACTCAGATTAATTAAATTGACAAGTTTCAGAAATGCCCATCATAGATTTTGTTCTCTGGTTAAGTCTCATTAAGAGCATTTTAATGAAAAAGAAAGGGAAGTTGAAAAAAGGAAAGAAACAAAATATATGGTTCGAGTATTAAAGGGATACCTGGAAGTGAAATGGAGCTGAATCTTGTGTTCAAGGATATGAAATGGAATTAAGGAAGTAATGACCTTAGAGCAAGATCCTACCCAAATAAGTTACCTCCAGGCAACTTAGTACATACCTTTAATCCCAGGAGATAGGCAAACAGATCTCTAAATTCAATCTATAGAACAAGACTTGGACAGCCAAGATTAGGCAGTGAAAGAATTAGTAAAGAGGAAGCTAGTGATAATGTAATAGAACAAGGAGACCATGTTCTAGCTCCTGAAATCAGCAGAACTCAGCAGCTTCAGCCTTGTGACCCTGGCTTTATATTCAAGAGGAGGAGACTACTGGGACAATTGATGCTGGTTAGTTGGAGCTAAGAAAGGGATCAACATAACTGCAGTGAACTCTTATGGGAAGTGTTTTTTGAAAGCTGTGTTCCAGAGATGCCAATGTTTGGCCTTGTGCTGTGGCTGGACTTGGTTATATGTAAGAGTTACCCAGGTGGTACTGTTTTGAAGGCATGGAGTGGTCATGAAGAGCATCTGAGACTGGGCACAGTGAGATGCCATCCAAGGCAATTGGTGAAGGTACACCCACAGATATAATTGATGGCCCAGGACTGAAGGAGTCAGGCAAAGGAGTTGGGGCTTGGCACCATGAAGAGAGCCCAGGAGTGGCTATTTTTGAAGCCTCAATCCAGCAGAAGTCCTTGGTGTATTGGAGACAACAGTACCATGGAATGATCACCAAGAACAACAGCTACAGTGTAGTGTGGATCAACCTGAAGTTAAACTGCTAGAGGACAGAGCTGGAGAAGTGAACTCAGCCCTTTGGAGGATCATGTGTGGGTCGCAGACATTGAAACAAACTGTAACATTGAAGCTGCCTTGGAGACTCAAAGATGTTGAAGATGCCAGAGTCATGGGCTATCTGCTGAGAATAACTGCTAACAGGGAGTGCAACAAGATCAGGAGAAAGAAATTTGTTGTAGTCAACAAAGTCAACAAAGAAGATCTAAAGACTATATTGATATCAGACATGGAGATGGCAGAGTTTGAAGGTTGCCTGTCTTCATTCAGGAATTACAGTTAAGTGATTAGATGGATCTTGGAAGAGACTTTGAACTTTGGATCTTTATCATTGTTGATATTGCTAAATATTATGGGGACATTGGAAGTTGAACTAAATGTACCTTTTTATTATACTAAGTTTAGGTATGGCCTCCATAGACTCGTGTTTAGTTTAAACAAGCCTTTGGAGACCAGGAGTGGAATATGATTGTTGCATATGCTTGGCCCAGGGAGTGGCACAATTAGAAGATGTATCCTTGCTGGAGGATGTGTGTCACTATGGGAGTAGACTTGGAGATCCTCTGCCTAGTTGCCTTGGGATGCTCAGACTCTTCCTGACTTCTTTGGGGTAAAGATGTAGAACTCAGCTCCTCCTGCACCATGCCTGCCTGGATGCTGCAATGCTGCCATGTTCCCACATTGATGATAATGGACTAAATCTCTGAACCTGTAAGCCAGCCCCAATTAAATGTTGTTCTTTATAAAATTTTCATTGTTCATGTTGTCTGTTCACAGCAATAAAACACTAAGATATTTGTAAAGAAAATATTTTACAGTTGGATTTTATGAAGGCCCCTTTTCCATCGAGTTTCCCCTCTTTCAGATAACTCTAGATTTTGCCAAGTTGAACTAAAACTCTGTTGGATACCTTAGAAAAGTCTATGGGAGGGGTATAAGAGAAAAATTAACACTAAAACACTTAAATATGCTAGCCAAGTTCTTCTGCATTCAGAGGTTTATGAGTCTTCAAAGTAGCTCAAATACAAAAATTTGTTCATGGGCCAAGATGTGCCTTTTCCATGATCCAAAGTAACTTTCAATTGTTTCAGAATTTTTCTCCTTATAAAGATTAAACAAAAATGCAGTAGCCTTCTTATCTCTTTCTTGCATGTAAACATCATGAATAATTAGCCAGAACTAAAATCCATACAATTCTTTTTATCATAAAATGCAATTTGTCTATGAAACCCATTACTGAACTGGACATTATAGACATTGTCTATGCTGCCTATTATGTTAACTAGGATAAGTATATTGCCTTTAGTGATTCATTGCTGCTGTGTGGTCTCTGCCAACCAGGCCAATATTAAAACCCACCACATTTATTTTACCTGGCTGGGCAGAAGCATTTCTGATCCTAAACTCTGGCACAATGAACATAACAAAAATATTGCCCTTCTGGTATGGTGGTGCCATTCTCATCAGTTTGCATCTTATAGGAGTGATGAAAAGCATATCTCCTGTACCTCTGCACTTTGGGAAATGAAGTTTTCTCCAGAATAGCAACCAGAGCACTACAATGCCCTCAAACCTCAAAAATGCATTTATCAACACTTAGCCAAGGAATACCAGGCATCTCCAATTTTGTTCTTTTTCTTCCATTAACTTGAGTATTTCTTATTTACATTCCGATTGTTATTCCCCTTCCCGGTTTCCAGGCCAACATCCCCCTCCCCTTCTATATGGGCTTCCCCTCCCCATCCTCCCCCCAATACCACCCTCCCCACAACAATCACATTCACTGGGGGTTCAGTCTTGGCAGGACCAAGGGCTTCCCCTTCCACTGGTGCTCTTACTAGGCTATTCATTGCTACCTATGAAGTTGGAGCCCAAAATCAGTCCATAAATAGTCTTTGGGTAGTGGCTTAGTCCCTGGAAGCTCTGGTTGGTTGGCATTGTTGTTCATAAGGGGTCTCAAGCCCCATCAAGCTCTTCCAGTCCTTTCTCTGATTCCTTCAACTGGGGCCCCATTCTCAGTTCAGTGGTTTGCTGCTAGCATCCGCCTGTATATTTGCTGTATTCTGGCTGTGTCTCTCAGGAGAGATCTACATCCAGTTCCTGTCAGCTTGCACTTCTTTGCTTCATCCATCTTGTCTAATTGGGTGGCTGTATATGTATGGGCCACATGTGGGGCAGGCTCTGAATGGGTGTCCCTTCTGCCTCTGTTCTAAACTTTGCCTCCCTATTCCCTGCCAAGGATATTCTTGTTCCTCTTTTAAAGAAGGAGTAAAGCATTCACATTTTGGTCATCCTTCTTGAGTTTCATGTGCTCTGTGCATCTAGGGTAATTCAAGCATTTGGGCTAATAGCCACTTATCAATGAGTGCATACCATGTGTGTTTTTCTGTGATTGGGTTACCTCACTCAGGATGATATTTTCCAGTTCCATCCATTTGCCTATGAATTTCATAAAGTCATTGTTTTTGATAGCTGAGTAATATTCCATTGTGTAGATGTACCATATTTTCTGATCCATTCCTCTGTTGAAGGGAATCTGGGTTCTTTCCAGCTACTGGCTATTATAAATAAGGCTGCTATAAACATAGTGGAGCACGTGTTTTTGTTATATGTTAGGGCATCTTTTGGGTATATGCCCAAGAGAGGTATAGCTGGGTCCTCAGGTAGTTCAAATGTCCAATTTTCTGAGGAACCTCCAGACTGATTTCCTGAATGGTTGTACCAGTCTGCAATCCCACCAACAATGGAGTAGTGTTCTTCTTTCTCCACATCCTCGCAAGCATGTGCTGTCACCTGAGTTTTTGATCTTAGCCATTCTCACTAGTGGGAGGTGAAATCTCAGGGTTGTTTTGATTTGCATTTCCCTTATGACTAAAGATGTTGAACATTTCTTTAGGTGTTTCTCAGCCATTCGGCATTCCTCAGCTGTGAATTCTTTGTTTAACTCTGAACCCCATTTTTTCTTAGTGTTATTTGTCTCCCTGCTGTCTAACTTCTTGAGTTCTTTGTATGTTTTGGATATAAGCCCACTATCAGTTGTAGGATTGGTAAAGATCTTTTCCCAATCTGCTGGTTGCTGTTTTGTCCTAACAACTGTGTCCTTTGCCTTACAGAAACTTTGCCATTTTATGAGATCCTATTTGTCGATTCTTGATCTTAAAGCATAAGCCATTGGTGTTTTGTTCAGGAAATTTTCGCCAGTGCCCATGTGTTCGAGATGCTTCCCCACTTTTTCTTATGGGCCATCTTCTGACAGTATTTCAGCCAAATACTCAAACAAACTTTTGGCAACATTGTTTATCTGTGTAAGCTTCCATATTAAGTCTAGAATCTACACACAGTGGGCTCACATAAGTAAACTTAGCATAATCAAGCTTTATGTTCTTCCCTAATTTTGCACACCATTAAATTTATTCCCACATGTATTTCACAGGCTTCTGCTGAATAAATTAGTAGACATCATAAGTGCTTCTTTAGTACAACTCTTCAAGGACTACACTTCATCTCTTTCAGGATCCTACTTAGCCTTAAGTTTCAGTTCCAGAGGCAATTATTGCATATTCTGAGGTCATCAGTGTTCCATACCTGATATCTCCTTCAGAGAAAGGCATTACTGTTTTGACAGTTAGTGGAGGATTAATTTCTTCTGACAAAAACAGAAAAGAAAATATTCCATTCAATAGGAGTGTGGCCACACCATTTTTTCAGGTTAGAGATAATTATTCCTCAGTTGAAATAAACCTTTGAGTACCTGAGGGTTTTATATCATCAGGATCAGTAGTTTCCTAACACATATCTCTATGCCAAATAACGAATCCCTTTTTATTTACCAATTAATGACATTACTTTAGGAAATGATACTCTCCAAGGCCAGAAATTAAAGTTTCATTGGAATTCAGCCAATCTTATAATGAGGTCATCGGTACGATTTCTTTTCTTAACATTAGCTCTGGGGCTACACCAAAACACATTGATGAAACTTACACTGCTTTTGTGTACCTAAAGCTGTTAAAGTTTGCCATCTGACTATCTATATCATAAGATACTAGAATTTGGTTAATTTTATCAAGGGTCTCATTCTTTATCTAGGTAAATTTATCTGGAAATTCTAAAAGCAAACAATTCTAAGCTTATATTATTCAAAATCAAATATACTAAGTGTACTTAAATGTTTTAACCTCTTTCTAACATGATGATATCCCACCAGCAATAGTGGAAAGGAGCATGTTGACTTGCTTAAAAATAATTCTTTGGTGCAAATTCAATATGCACTGTCAGAATTTTAGCATTTCCAACTATATAAGTAAACAGTAATAGCTCAATCCATATGCAAACAGGAGTAAATTCCTCTTGTGAATAGAAAATCTTCTGGATTTCTGAGTCAGAATAACTGGTAAAAAGAAAGGTGTTCAGATCCTTGCAGATAAGTACAAGTAAATGTATTAAGATCCTCTCCATGAGGAAGATACTGCCAAAGATACCAATACTCCTCATTTCTGTCATCCTCTTAAGGTGTCAATCTTAAGTAATAGGCAACAATTTGATTCTAATGGGAAATTACATAGCAGATAAATTATATGGCAATATTAAGAAATACAAACCAGTTCTTCCCTGAATATGAGTGTATATAACAGAAGCTCTCTGAGAACACAGGAATTAAAAGCACCTGCTTTGACCAATCCCACAGCTCCCTGCATACAAATCCCATGGGTGAGAGAGCTGAACTCTCAGAAGTATGGATTATCCAGAGACCTCAGGACAGACCAGCACTTCTGCCCACTTCTGCCCACACTTTTGGCCCAAGAGAAAACTGCATAATGCCTGTGGATACAGGAATATAGGAGCTGTCAGCAGCAGGAACCTGCCGGCATTTGCTTGCCCACTGAACTGAACTGAACTGGTCCCACCACTTCCTGCACCCTAATGCCAGCAGCAAGGGAGCTGGACCCTCAGAGGTTCAGACACTCTGAAGAACTCAGAAGAGACAATTACTTTCTGCCCACATTCCTGGCCCAAGAGGAAATTGCCTAGTGCTATCTGTGCCCTCTGGATACAGGGACCTAGGAGAACCCAGGAGCAGGCTCCTTCGGGTTTCTGCTGACACCAAGAGTTGAAAGCCAGGCTCCAGGAACCCCTACACACCTGAGAGCAGAGCTCTTGGTTCCCAGATTTGGCTCAAACAAAACAGGTCTCCAGGAGTGCTGACACACAGGTCTAAAGGAGGGTCAAGCCAGTGTCAAAGACTGCAAGAGAAGCTAACACCAGAGACAACCTGATGGCGAGAGACAAGAACAAGAACATAAGCAACAGAAACCAAGAATACTTGGCATCATCAGAGCCCAGTTCCCCCACCAAAGAAAATACTGGCTATCCAAACACACCTAAAAAGCAAGATTTACATTTAAAATCACATTATATGATAATGATGGAGGACTTTAAGAAGGACATAAATAACTCCCTTAAAGAAATACAGGACAACACAAGTAAACAAGAAGAAGCCCTTAAAGAGGAAACACAAACATCCCTTAAAGAATTAAAGGAAAACACAACCAAACAGGTAAAGGAATTAACAAAATGGTACAGGATTTGAAAATGGAAAGAGAAACAATTAAGAAAGCACAAAGGGGGACAACCCTGGAGATAGAAAACCTAGGGAAGAGATCAGGAGTCATAGATGCATGCATCACCAACAGAATACAAGAGATAGAAGAGAGAATCTCAGGGACAGAAGATACCATAGAAAACATTGAAACAACTGTCAAAGATAATGTGAAACACAAAAGGCTTCTTGCCCAAAACATCCAGGAACCCCCAGGACACAATGAGAAGATCAAACCTAAGGATAGTAGGTAAAAGAGTGAGTGAGGACTCCCAACTCAAAGGGCCAGTAAATATCTTCAACAAAATTATAGAAGAAAATTTCCTTAACCTGAAGAAAGAGATGTCCATAAACATATAAGAAGCCTACAAAACTCCAAATAGATTGGACCAGAAAAGAAATTCATCCTGTCACATAATAGTCAAAACAAAATGTGCATAAAACAAAGAATGAATATTAAAAGCAGTAAGGGAAATATGTCAAGTAACATATAAATGCAGACCTATCAGAAATACACCAGACTTGTCACTGGAGACGAAGAAAGCTAGAAGATCCTGGGCAGATGTCATACAGATGCTAAGAGAAAACAAATGGCAGCCTAGACTACTACATCCAGCGAAACTCAATTAACATAGATGGAGAAACTGATATTCCATGACAAAGCCAAATTTTCCACAATATCTTTCTACAAATCCAGGCATACAAAGGATAATAGACTTGACCTTACTAAAGCTTAACTCACACACTGCACCTCACACAATAATAGTATAACACAAAAGGGGAATTACACCCCAGAGAAAGCAAGAAAGTAATCTCCTTGCAATGAAACCAAAAGAAGAGAGATACACAAACATAATTCCACCTATAACAACAAAAATAACAGGAAGTAATCACTATTCCTTAATATCTTTTAACATCAATGGACTTAATTCTCTTATAAAAAGACATAGATTAACATATTTGATATGTAAAGAGTATCCAACACTTTGCTGCATACAGGAAATACACCTCAGAGACAAAGACAGACAAACCTTTGAGTAAAAGACTGGAAAATAACTTTCCAAGTAAATGTTCCAGAGAAATAAGCTAGAGTAGCCATTCTAAAGTGGAATAAAATTGACTTTCAATCAAAAGTTATCAAAGAATATAAGGAAGGACACTTCATATTCATCAAAGGAAAACTCCACAAAGAAGAACTCTCAATCCTAAATATCTATGCTCCAAATGTAAGGGCACCTACATTCATAAAAGAAACCTTATTAAAGCTCAAATCACACACTGCAGCTCACACAATAATAGTACAAGATTTCAATACCCCATTGTCATCAATGAACAGATCCTGGAAATAGAAATTAAACAGAGACATAGAGAAACTTACAGAAGTTATGATCCAAATGGACCTATCAGATATTTATATAATATTTCATCCTAAAACAGAATGCTATACCTTCTTCTCAGCATCCCCATGGTACCTTCTCCAAAACTGACCAAATAATCACCCACAAAACAGGCCTCAACAGATACAAGAATATTGAAATAATCCCATGCAACCTATCAGATCAACACAGGCTAAAGCTGGTCTTCAATAACAATAGAACAAGAGAAAGCCCACATATACGTGGAAGTTGAAAAACACTCTACTCAATGATAACTTGATCAAGGAAGAGATAAAGGAAGAAATTAAAGACATTTTAATGAATTTAAGAATTTAAGGAAAATGAAGGTACAACATACCCAAACACATGGGACACAAGGAAAGCAGTGCTAAAAGGAAGACTCAGCTCTGAGTGCTTCCAAAAAGAAACAGGAGAGAGCATACATTAGCAGCTTGACAATACACCTAAAGCTCTAGAACAAAAAGAAGTAAATATATCCAAGAAGAGTAGAAGGCAGGAAATAATCAAACAGATGGCTGAAATCATCCAAGTAGAAACAAAAGGACTATACAAATAACAAAACGAGGAGCTGGTTCTTTGAGGAATCAATCAGATATATAAACACTTAACCAGACTAACCAGAGGACACAGAGAATGTTTCCAAATTGACAAAATTCGAAATGAAAAGGGAGACATCAGAGTCGAATGTGAGGAAATTCAAAAAGTCATCAGATCCTACAGTAAAACCCTATATTCAACAAAACTGGAAAATCTGGAGGAAACAAAATTTTCTAGACAAATACAAGGTACCAAAGTTAAATCGGGAACAGATAAACCATCTAAACATCCCCATAACTCTTAAAGAAATAGATGCAGTTATTAAAAGTTTCCTAACCAAAAGGAGCCCGGGACCAGATGGGTTTAGTATAGAATTCAATCACATGGTCACAGAAGACTTCTTACCAATACTGTCCAAAGTATTCCCCAAAATAGAAATGGAAGGAACACTATCAAATTCCTTCTATGAAGCCGCAATTATGCATATACATAAACAAATCAAAGCCCCAACAAAGACAGAGAACTTCAGGCCAATTTCCCTTATGAATATAAAAAGACTTATTAAAATTCTTACAAACTGAATGCAAGAACACATCGAAATGATCATCCTTCATGATCAAGTAGGCTTCCTCCCAGGGATGCAGGCATAATTCAGTATATGGAAATCAATCAACATAGTCCACTATATAAACAAACTCAAAGTAAAAAAAAATATGAACATTTCATTAGATGCTGAGAAAACATTTAAAAAAAATTCAACACCCCTTCATGATAAAAGTTCTGGAAAGATCAGAAATTCAGAGCCCATATGTAAACATACTAAAAGCAATATATAGCAAACCAGTAACTATCATTAAAGTAAATGGACAAAAAAAATGAAGCAATCCCACTAAAATGAGGGACTAGAAAACTCTGCCAACTCTCTCCCGACTTATTCAATATAGTACTCGAAGTAATAGCCAGAGCAATCAGACAACTAAAGGAGGTCAAGGGAATTAAAATTGGAAAGGTAGAAGTTAAAATACCACTATTTGCAGATGATATGGTAGTATATTTAAGTGATCCTAAAAGTTCCAACAGAGAATTACTAAACCTGATAAACAACTTCAGCCAAGTGGTTGGGTATAAAATTAACTCAAACAAATCAGTAGCCTTTCTCTACTCAAAGGATAAACAGGCTGAGAAAGAAATTAGGGAAATGACACCCTTCACTATAGTTCCAAATAATATAAAATACCTTGGTGATTCTAACCAAGCCAGTAAAAGATCTGTATGACAACAACTTCAAGTCTCTGAAGAAAGAAATTGAAGATCTCAGAAGATGAAAGGACCTCCCATTATAATGGACCGGCAGGATAAATATAGTAAAAATGGCCATTTTGCCAAAAGCAATCTACAGATTCAATGTCATTCTCATCCAAATTCCAGCTCAATTCTTCATAGAGTTAGATAAAGAAATTTGCAAATTCATTTGAAATAACAAAAACCCAGGATTGCAAAAAAATATACTCAACAATACAAGGACTTCTGGGGTAATCACCATCCCTGACCTCAAGCAGTACAGAGTAATAGTCATAAAAACTGTATGGTATTGTTACACAGACAGGAAGGTAGATCAATGAAACAGAATTGAAGAACCAGAAATAAACTCACAAAGCTATGATCACTTGATCTTTGACAAAGGAAGTAAAACCATCCAATGGGGAAAAAAAATAGCATTTTCAACAAATGGTGCTGGGTCAAGTAGGGGACAGCATGTAGAATGTGAATCAATCCATTCTTATCGCCCTGCCCAAAGCTTAAGTCCAAATGGATCAAGGACCTCCATATCAAACCAGATACACTCGAACTAACATAAGAAAAAGTGGGGAAGAGTCTTGACCACGTGGGCATTGGGGAAATTTTCCTGAACAAAATATGCATGGCTTTGCTCTAAGATCTAAAATCTCCAAATGGGACCTCATAAAACTGCAAAGCTTCTGTAAGGCCAAGGACACTGTCATTACAACAAAACGGCAACCAAGAGATTGGAAAAGATCTTTAATGATCCTACATTTGAGAGAGGGCTACTATCCAAATTATACAAAGAACTACAGAAGCTAGACTCCAGAGAGCCAAATAAGCCTATTAAATATGGGATACAGTGCTAAAGAAGGAATTCTCAGCTGAGGAATATCGAATGGCTGAGAAGTACCTAAAGAAATGCTCTTCATCCTCAGTCATCAGGGAAATGCAATTCCAAACAACCGTAAGGTTCCACCTCACACCAGTCAAAATGACTAAGATCAAAAACTCAGGTGACAACCGATGCTGGCAAGGATGTGAAGAAAGAGAAATACTCCTCCATTATTGGTGGAATTGCAAACTGGTACAATCATTCTGGAGGTTCCTCAGAAAATACACATTGCACTACCTGAGGACCAAGCTATACCTCTCCTGTGCATACACCCAAAAGATATTCCAACATACAACAAAGACACATGCTCACTATGTTCCTAGTGGCCCTTATTTATAATAAAAGAATTGGAAAGATCCCAGATGCCCTTCAACGAGAATGGATCCAAAAATGAATTTTACATCTCAAATGGTTTATTGACAAAGCTATCAGTAACAATGACTTCATGAATGCATAGGTAATCACAGAAAACACACATGGTATGTACTCGATAATTGGATATTAGCCAAAAGGCTCAAATACCCAAAATAGAATCCACAGACCACGTGAATCTCAAGACAAAGGATGGCCAAAGAGTGAATGCTTCGCTCCTTCTTAAATGGGGGAACAAAAATATTCATAGGAGGGGATATGAAGGCAAAGTTTGGAGCAAAGACTGTAAGAACAGCCAATCAGAGCCTGCTCCACATGTGGCATATATATATATATAGAGAGAGAGAGAGATAGATAGATAGATAGATAGATAGATAGATAGATAGATAGATATAGATATAGATATAGATAGATATATAGATATCTCCACCAAAACTAGATAAGATTGATGAAGCTAAGAATTGCATGCTGACAGGAATTGGATATAGATGTCTCCTGAGAGACACAGCCAAAGCATGCCAAATAAAGAGGCAAATGCTAGCAGCAAACCATTGATCTAAGAATGGGATCCCTGTTAGAGGAATTAGAGAAAGCAATGAAAGAGCTGACAGGTCTTGCAACCCCATAACAAAAACAATGCCATCCAACCAAGCTCCCAGGGACTAAACCACTACTCAAAGATTGCACATGGATTAACCTATGGTTCCAGCTGCATATGTAGCAGAGGCCCTATTGGGTGCCAATGGAAAGAAAAGCCCCTGGTCCTGCCAAGGTTTGATCCCAAGTACAGGGGAATGTCGGGGTGGCAGGTGGAAGGTGGGTGGATGGGGCGGGTGAACACTCCTATAGAAGAAGGGGAGAGGGATGTGTTACAGGGCTTAGGTTCGTGAAACCGGGTAAGGGAAAAACATTTGAAATGTAAATAAAAAATTTCCAATAAAAGAAAAATAAAAATTAAAAAAATAAGCAACAGTTTCCTGTACAGAAAGGAGAGGGCCTGAGGCCAGCATCAAGTGTGTTGCACAATTACCTGAACAAGTCTTTTCAGAAAATCATCACTGAAAAACTGTTAGCAAACTTTAAAACCCATGAAAATTCAATATCTAAAGCAACTCATTAGTCAAAGTCCTTTATAAACATATGATTACACACATCCAAACCCTTAAGGAGAAGTTTAAAAATGAAGAAAATTTATTGAAAAATTTGCCACTGGAATCCAAACTACTGTTTTCTTTTTCTACTATCTGCTTTTGGAGGTCATTTTGTTTGTTATTAACATTCATTTCATTTGCCCTTTCAAATCTTAAAACAACTTTTTATATAATCATTGGATTTACAATTTTCTTATAATCTGAAAGGCAATTTTATTCTAACAGCTTAAAAATTTTGCACCATTTTCAACCTATAAAATGACCTCACCAAAGAAGGAAGCCTGGTACGCCATGATAAAATTTGAAATATTATGTATGATACTATAGTTTGCTGAGGTAATATTAATTTGGTTATAAAAATTATATTCAATAGTTACTGAAATGTAGGCAATGCAGGAGGATTGGATTAGTAATTTAGGGCACATTCTGGGGTTTGTTTTTCAGCAACCAAATTGAGAAAATTAAAACCAGCTATACTTCTCATTTTTTTATTATTTCTATATCATTTATACCACTTCTACATTATTATTTGGTTTTATATTTTTCTACATTGTTTATATTATTTTATTAACTGTTTATATATAAACTGTTTATTTATAATACATATGTATTATTATAACTTCATATACATATTTTATACAATATATTGTCTTGTTAATAACTATCTTGCTAACTTCATGATGTACTGTACAGATTTGATTTCATGCAGTCATTGTTTCGTATTTTGCCACTTAGTTTGAATTAAACTGTTTAGTCTTTCAAATAATATATCATTCAATATATGAAAGATAAGTGAAAATGGAGGAATTATTTTTAATCCAAGTAATATTTACTGAATCTCAGATGTTTCAACAATGAAAATAACAATTCCAAAGTGAATCTCAAAAATTGAACTTTAGTGAGTTCAAAAGATTAATGAGATTAAATAAATTAATATTAATGAATAATTTAAAAGATTTTACCAAAATTTGTAAACTATGAAATACAGGACTTATGAGTAATGGGCAAAAATATTGGGAGAATATATTTAGTTAATGGCAATCATACTGAAATCAAAAATGAAATATTTCAGTGTAGTTAGAGCACTACCTTCTCTTTTTCTCAGTGTCTTTTCTGGCTACATTTCAGGAGACATCATAAAATAATATAGGGATGACCCACATAACCCAGAACAGGTTAATCTTTCACAAAGACATTGTGTATTATTCACTCACATATACCCTTTATCATATAAATTAACATTCATAACTGAGCAATACATTATTTTGAAAATGCCATCCAACTCACGGAATAGATTTTATTTGATTGATTCAATCCTAATGCTGTTGTCCTCTAATATAGACAAACACTCTTGAATTCATGTCTTGGTTATATGAAATAGGCTTCAACTGTATGGTGGTGCTTAGGACCTTTAAACTTAGGAAGATCCTCCTAAATGGAGAAATAAGTAAATCTCTGATCTATGTCCTCATATCTTACTGAAGCCAAAAGAATGAAAGACAAGTTTATTTTAGAAATATAGTATATAATGGGTTCCTTAAACTATTGGATCCCAGTTTTTCCTTACTTACTGAGTTGAAGTACTTTCGAAATGACTTAAGTCACTGAGAGTATCTCACAATCCCATTGCAAGAAAGCTCAAAATATGTAAAGTTGAACAGTTACAGGGCTTCAGAACCAAAGGATTTACTATTGATTACCAACTACATTTAGTCTAAAAGCTTAGTTCATATGTTGTACTAAATGATTTCCATGAGATACACTTTAAATGATCATAATCATTTCAAAAGAAAATAGTTCCCTATTAAGACCACACCCTCTATCTTTTATCTCCTCCTCTCAATAAAAAAAATTTCTTGTCTTTTTTTGATGCATGTTGCTCTCTGTAAGCCTTGTCTTGCCTTTCCTGAAATTCACTCTGAAAATAAGGTTAGCTTCAAGTTCAGAGATACACTTGCCTGCCATAGTGACAAACATCTTTAATCCCAGCACTTAGAAGTCAAAGGCAACTGTATCATTTTCAATATTTAGAACCATACCACTAAAAGAATAAGGTAGACTATTCAAAACTAATTTAAATCTCAGCAACAAATTTTAAAATATCATTAGGCAAGTAGCTATGCAGAGTTTCTCAAAATCTACTGTATAAATGAAGAGAAGGGGGTTAATAATAATGTTAGAGAGAAAATTTTAAACAGTGTATAGCACAGAAAGATAGGGGAAATTCTTGGTGGCTGGTTAACAGGAAGGAGTAGAGAGGGTAGGCTGTAAGGGATATTGCTGGGCACGATGCCTTTAAAACCTTCCATTATTAATGTTAATAGTATAGTTAGAGTTAAGTGTGACTGGGTTCATGGAAAATCCCCAGCCAGCTGCAGAAGACTAATACAAATCTGGTGGTCAGGATGAATAATTATATGACGAAGTTGTGAAGTTGCTAAGACATACATCTTATGTCAGGATGCCCCGTGATCTGACCTGTAATCTTTCTGAAAAATCAACATCCTGATGACTAATAATATGACAAACCTGTAACCTTTCTGAAAACCACCATCCTGTTGACATCAGCTGACCACAAGAGAACTGTGTCCCTGGCCTGTGTAAATGTTTCCCACTTCCCCCTTCTCTCTGTTACCTCTGTTATGGTATAAATTCAGCCTTGGGAAAAAATAAAATTGTTGTCCTGATCAGACTCTTGTCTTGGTGCCCTTCTTCACGTCTCTTGTCCCCCATTCTGTTCCAGGTACTCTCTTCACCCTCATTGACCATCCTGCAGGATGAGATAGGGTATATAAGAGAAAATTAAATGGAAATAAAAGAAAAAACAGGTAGCTAAATAATAATTATGAAATAAGATAAAAATAGAAATTGAAATTAGACAAAAAATAAACAAATAGAAGAAAATCAGCCAAAGAAAAACCACAACACATTTCAAGACAGAGACATATTGTTTACACATAAAGGAAACCCAGAAAAAAACAAGACTGAAATAACTGAAATCAATTTTATATGTGTGTGTGTTTGTGTGTGTGTGTGTGTGTGTGTGCATGCACACAAAGTAACAGTAAAGTTTTAAAAAACAGAACTAATAAAATATTATGGAGACTAAAACATCCAAACACACCATGAAACACTTATTTTGTTTTCGGAAGGCCATCTACTGCTGGGGACAGAGCTTTTAAATGCTGATCCAACTCTTTTCACAAAATCACCAAGTCAGGGAATGCCATTCATATCAGATTTATTCAGATATCCACCATCAGTTAGTACATAAGTATCATAGTCTACATTAACTTTGATATATAATTATTTTATATTTTGAATTCAGGATGTTAACATTGTATCTTCCTCATACATTATATCCGTATTTTAATTATTTCATACTTTCATGTCCTTATATGCTGAACTGTCATAATTCTATCACCTCTATTTCTAACTCTCATTCTCCCCTCTGCTCTCTCTGCAATCCTATTCAAGAAGTTCTCATCCTGCTATCATGTCTTCTTTCTCTGTGACTTACAAATTTTAAATTTTTTCACATGTGGGTGAAAAGCTGCTTACTAGAGGAAGAAAAACTTGTATCAGTG
This sequence comes from Rattus rattus, assembly GCF_011064425.1. NCBI lineage: Eukaryota > Metazoa > Chordata > Mammalia > Rodentia > Muridae > Rattus > Rattus rattus. The sequence goes on along the minus strand of NC_046161.1, from coordinate 14,958,627 downwards.
ACTGTGTCAGTGAAAAATAACATTCTCTCTTCTACCATTAATAACAGCCAATGGTCTTTCAATGAGGAAGTAAAGGGCTTCATGGCCCCTTCATTCCCCCTACATGCATCCATTTTTTTTTCCTTTTTTTAATTGATATTTGATTTATATACATTTCAAATATTATTCAATTTGACATTTCCCTCTAGAAATAAACTATCCATCCTCCCTCCTTCTGCTTTTATAAGGGTGCTCCCATACCCATCAACCCACTCAAACCTACCTCCCTGCCTTGGCATTTCCCTACATTGGAGTATCAAGCCTTCCCAGGATGGAAGGCCTCTCTTCCCACTGATGTCTGACAAGAACATGCTCTGCTACATATGCAGCTAGAGCCATGGGTCCTTCCATGTGTACTTTTTCGTTTGGAGTTTAGTCCATAGGAGCACTGGGATTCTGGTTAGTTGATATTGTTGTTCTTATGGGGTTGTAAACCCCTACAGCTTCTCAGTTATTTCTCTAACTCCTCTATTGGGGACCAAGTTCTCAGTTCAACAGTAGGATGTGAGCATCCAGCTCTGTATTTATAAGATTCTGGCAGATCTCTCAGGAGACAGCTATATCAGGCTCCTGTCAGCAAGGACTTCTTGGCATCTGCAATAGTGTCAGGGTTTGGTGTCTGTATATAGGCTGGATGCCCAGGTGAGGTAGTCATCAGATGGGCTTTTCTTTAGTCTCTGCTCAACACTTTGTCTCTGTACTTCCTCCCTTGAATATTTTGTTTCTCATACTAAGAAGGACTGCAGCATTCACACTTTGGTGTTTCTTCTTCTTGAGGTTCATGTGATCTGTGAATTGTATTTTGGTTATTCTGAACTTTGGGTCTAATATCTACTTATCAGGGAGTGCATATCATGCATGTTATTTTGTGATTGGGTTACCACACTCAGGATGATATTTTCTAATTCCATCCATTTCCCTAAGAATTTCATGTAGTCATTGTTTTCAATAGTTGAGTAGTATTACAGTATGAAAGTGTACCACATTTTCTGTATCCATTCCTCTGTTGAAGAACATCTGGGTTCTTTCTAGCTTCTGGCTATTATAAATAAGGCTGCTATGAACATAGTGGAGCATTTGTCCTTGATCTATGTTGGAACGCTATTTGGGTATATGCCTAGGAGTGATATAGCTGGGTCCTTAGGTTGCACTATGTCCAATTTTCTGAGGAACCTCCAGAGTGATTTCCAGAGTGGTTGTAACAACTTGCAATCCCACCAAAAACGGAGGAGTGTTCTTCATTGTCCACATCATCACCAACATCTGCTGTCACATGAATTTTTGATCTTAGCCATTCTGACTTGTGTGAGGTTGAATTTCAGGGCTGTGTTGATTTGCATTGCCCAGATGACTAGGAATATTGAACATTTCATTAAGTGTTTCTCATTAATTTGTTATTTTTCAGTCTCTATTCACTTAAAATACTTCCTGAGATTTTTTTCTGTTATTTTTGCCTATTATATTGATCTTTAAAACATTTTGAATCATAATATATAGTTTTATAAACTCAACTAATGTGTTTATATATTTATTGTTTCCTCCCTAAATTACATTTAAAAATATTTAAGTATAAGGTATTTTTGAAACAAAAATACATTATATGAAATCTGTGGAAAGACAATAAAACTATGGCTTTCTCAAATACTTTGTTTGTGTTTGGGGTTAAAACAACTTTGAAATGATATATGGATACCAATGCAAATATTAACAAGAAGTGCTGAAAGTTCATGAGACTTCAAATCTAACAAATGTTTACCCATAACTATAAAGTGCTAAGATCAAGATAAGTATGTATCCAGTCTATTAGTCTATGTCTTCTTATGGGGAAATTGAACCCACTGATGTAAAGAGATATTAAGGAATGGTGATGGTTGTTTCCTGTTATTTTTATTGTTAGATGTGAAATTATGTTGATCTGGCTATCTTTTGGGAAGTTGTTAATGGATATGTAAAAGGTGGTACATTTATACAATGGAGTACAACTCAGCTATTAAAAACAATGACTACATGAAATTCTTAGGCAAATGGATGGAACAAGAAAATATGTTAAGTGAGGTAACCCAATCTCAAAAGATCACACATGGTATGCACTCAATGATAAGTGGATATAAGCCCAAAAGCTTGGAATACCTAAGAAAAAATTCACAGATCATATGAACCTCAAGAAGGAGGACAAAAGTGTGGATGTTTCAGCCCCTCTTAGAAGGGTAAACAGAATACTCATGGGAGGAAATACAGGTGCAAAAAGTAGATCAGGGACTGAACAAAAGTAGTTCAGAGACGGCTCGATCTGGTGATCCATCCCATATGCAGCCAGCAAACCCAGTCACTACTGCTGATGCCAAGAAGTGATTGCTGGCAGGAGCCTGATATGGATGTCTCCTGAGAGGCTCTTGAAGAGCCTTACTGATACAGATGAGGATGCTTGCAGATAACCATTGTACTGAGGATAGGAACCCCAATGGAGGAGTTAGAGAAAAGATTGAAGAAACTGAAGGGGTTTGCAACCTCATAGGAAGAACAATAATATCAACCACCCAGACACCACCAGAGCTCCCAGGGATTAAACCACCAACCAATTAGTACAAATGGAGGGACCCATGGCTCAGCCGCATATGTGGCAGAGGATGGTGTTGTACAGCATCAATAGCAGAAAAAGGCCTTGTACTATGAATCTGGTTTCACCAATGTAGGAGAATGGCAGGGCATTGTGGTGAGAGTGACTGGGTGAAAATGGGAGCATCCTTATAGAAGCAGGGGGAGGTGGTGGGGGTAAGGGAGAGGGTGGAAAGGGGATAACTTTTGAAATGCTAATACATAAAATATCCAAGAAAAAATCAATATAAGTAGTATTTCTCATGGAAATTCAAACCAATTCATTATCCAGTAGGAAATGGTTATCCCTAATAATATAAACATGCGCACATGTAACATTATTAAGACTTTTCATGTAGTACTCATATATTTAGGGGTGTGTGTGTGTGTGTGTGTGTGTGTGTGTGTGTATGTGTATAAAAGTTATATCCACTGGGTTATTTCATTACATTTATTAATGAGCATTAAAATTTAAAAATAAGATGGAAAAAGGGACCTGATAGGTGATTAGTGATAGCACTATATCACAGATCTGACATAATGAAGATGAGAGGAAGAGGGGAAAATAATATAAATACAGTACTCAGGAATGAAAATCCAAAATGGAAAAATAAACAGTTTTAACAAAAGATTTGCATTCTCTGCCTAAGAAGCATTTTGTGTGGTTTTGCTGGAATGTGAACCTAGAATCCCAGTTTATAAGAAACAATTTTATATTTTCACTGCTAAGAACATAAATTAATATTCACATACATACCTGATTTACTTTTTCCCTGACCTCTACACACAAATTCCTCTGTTTTTTCCATTTAATTTATCTGAATGTTCTCCTTCAATACTAAATGGGTTTCATTGATTTGATCAATAAAGAAAAAATAAGAGCTGAAAATAATACTGAGCAATTAAGTGTTCATGCTGCTTTTGTAGGAGGACTCGCATTCAGTTCCCATCATCTGAATTGACAACTAAATCCTTTAATATATTATCTTATGTGCTCAAATAAAAATGTAGGGCAACAGTATCTAGAGATATCTATATACACAACAGAAATCAGGTAGAGATTTATTAAGATGGTGGGTTTGCAGGCAAAATTACCAAATACATGAAATAGATGCTAGTTATATGAGTCAGATTTTTCCAACCTTATAATGTTTTCTTTTTCTATTGGATTTTCAACATTTATAAGGAAACATTTTATTATTTTCTCTGCAAGAATCATTTTGAAAATAATAACATACTCAAATTTCTCAGAAGTTTACAAAGACAATGTCCAGAGGAATTAAATGCACTGTTAGAATTAACTTTTAAATATTAGAAAGGTAGTTTATAGATATTCCACAGAATATTGATTCACTTGTCAAAAACTGAGAAATCACTCTCCACACTCTGGTACATGACTAGGAGATAGTGACCCATTTGCTGTTACTTTCTGGATGAAAGAAAAATGATTCACTGTCCTCAGAGTACAGAACCACAGTGAATCTGTCTCTGTCGTCTTTGTATATTCTCTGCTGTGGTTTTCACTCTCCAAGTTTATTAATGTGAGGGATTCTTTTTCTTACAAGTCATAAAGAAAGCTTCTTTATTGTCCTTCAAACATCATATTTTCATGTCATCCAATTATGACAACATGACAGAATAAACCTGAATATGATTTGTTATAGGTTTCATTTCTAAGGTTTGAATGTTAAAAGGGGACAATCAAACATTACCAGGTATAGTATTAATTTGAGGATGATTATCCATTAATTTCCTCAGAGAAGAATTAAATCTATAGTATTTTCTTGGTTTCATTTTCCTAGGTAATTGCCACAAATAATTGCAAAATTAGAAGAATGATAGGTATCCCAGGGGTATGTATTTTAGTCACAATACCATGCATTTCTTTTTGTATTATATAATAAACTCATATTAGATAACCTTATGTTCATTTTTTAATTTGGCAGCCACCTGTAAAATCTGTGGCTCTTTTCTCCAACCTTTCCTGTAATATATAAATAATTTCAACAAAGAGGGTGCCCAAATTCACTTATAGAAATTCTTACAGATGGAGATGCCAATATAGCTCAGAGAGTTGATGCAACTGCCAACATGTCTACGGGGGTGAATTCAGTCTCTGGAACCTGCAGCGGGGAAAAAAGAGAATTTACTCACTTGAGTCATCCCTGACTTCATCATGTGCCTTTTTTAGAATATGTGCACATCCTCATGATAATTAAGTGCAGTAAAATATATTTAAAAGAAAATCTTATGATCCAGAAAGATGGTTCAGTGGTTAAGATCATTGACTGCTCTGCCAGAGATCCTGAGATCAATTCCTAGGAACATGGTGCCTCAAAACAATCTGTAGTGGGATCAAATGCTCTCTTCTTGTGAGTCTGAAGGCAGCTACAGAGTACTTATAAAATAAGTGAACAAATAAAAAAGGTTGTAAAGAGAGTGCTGTTTTTGTTGTTGTGATTTTAAAAGTTGCTTATTTGTTTGTCATAGTTTTAACAACTCAAAATACCACCTTCCTACTCATAATAAATTTGATAATATTTACTTTTAAAACTAATGGAATGAAAGACTTAGCCCTTCAGTTGTATTAGTATGATGTGATATAGCTTTCAATAGAGGGAACTTCACTACCATTAGTAAATGCTTCTTTTTCTTTTTCTTTAAATCTTATTTAATTCTTTATTTATATTTATACTCCAGATTGTATTCCCCTTCCAGTCTATCCCCTGAGTGTACCACATCTTATACTTCCGCCCTGTACCCCTGCATTCCTGCTCCTTGTTTCCACAAGGATTTCCCCACCCCATCCACCCAACCAGACATCTAAACTTCCTGGGGCCTCCAGTCTCTTGAGGGTTAGGTGCACCTTCTCTGACTGAACCCAGACTCAGTTGTATATGTGTTGGCAGCCACATCTCAGCTGGTGTATACTGCCTGGTTGGTGATCCAGTGTCTAAGACATCTCTGGGGTCCAGGTTAATTGAGACTGCTGATCTTCTACAGGTTGCCCTCCTCCTCAGCTTCCTCTAGCTTTTCCCTAGTTCAACTAGAGGGGTCAGCAGCTCCTGTTCATTGGTTGGGTGAACAAAACTGCATCTGATCATTCAGCGGCTTGTTGGATATTTTGGAGAGCAATTATGATAGGTCCCATTTTGTGAACACCCCATAGCTTCAGTAATGGTCTTTGTGCCTTCCCTTCAGCTGGATCCCACTTTGGGCCTGTCCTCAGGTTTTTTTCCATTTCCATCTGTACATCTTTTTCATACAGGGAAAATTATGTTTCAGAGCTTTGGCTATGGGATAGCAACCCCATCCCACACTCTATGCCCTGTCTTTCTCCTGATGGTGGATTCAATAAGTTTACTCCACCCGCTTTAAGGCCTTTAATCTAGGGTCTCTTTCTCTTTGAGCCCTGAGAGTCTCTCACTTTCCAGGCCTCTTATGTTCTAAAGGGTCCTCCCAACCTCCTTCCTCCTGTGGTCACATTTTTCCATTCTTTCTGCTGGCTCTCAGGACTTCAGTCATTGCCCCCACCCAATAGGAGATCATGGTCCCCTCATACACATACCCCTCCTTTTTCCCTCCCCTGTCCCTCCCTCCCTCCCCCTTTGTGGTTGCTTTCTTCTTCCTCTCTAGTGGAACTGTGGCATCATCACTTGGACCCTTCAGCTTGTTGACCTTTTGAGTTCTGTGGACTGTATCTTGTGCATTTTATACTTTTTTCCCGCCAATTTCCACTTAGTAGTGAGAACATAACATGCATGTCCTTTGGAGTCTGAGTTACCTCACTCAGGATGATATTTTCTAGTTCTGTCCATTTGCCGGCAAAACTCAGGATGTCCTTGTTCTTAATAAATGAGTATTACACCATTGTATAAATGAACCACATTTTCTGTATTCATTCTTCTGTCATGGGACATCTGGGTTGTTTCCAGCTTCTAGCTATCAAAGGCCACTGTGAACATAATGGAACATGTGCCTCTGTGGCATGGTGGGGTATATTCTCAAGAGTGATATTTCTGGGACTTTAGTTAGGTCTATCTCCAATTTTCTGAGGAACCTCCAAATTGATTTCAAGAGTGGTTGTAACAGTTTGCAATCCCACCAGCAATGGAGGAGTGTTCCTCTTTCTCCACAGCCTCGCCAACATGTGGTTCTCACCTGAGGTTTTGATTTTAGCCATTCCATAAGGTGGAATCTCAGGGTGGTTTAGATTTTCATTTCTCTGATCACTAAGGACTTTGAACATTTCTTTAGGTGTTTCTCACATTCGAGATTCCTCTATTGTGAATTCTTGGTTTAATTCTATACATCATTTTTTGATTGAATTGTTTGGTTTTTTGGTGATAAGCTTCTTGAGTTCTTTTTATATTTTGGATATTAGCCCTTTATGGGATGTGGGGTTAGTGAAGACTTTTTCCCAATCTGTAGGATGCCAATTTGTCTTATTTACTATATCCTTTGTCTTACAGAAGCTTTCCAGTTTCATGAGGTCTCATTTATCAATTCTTTATCTTAGAGAGTGAGCCATTGGAGTTCTGTTTAGGAAATATCTGCCTGTGCCAATGAGTTCAAGGCTCTTCCCCAGTTTCTCTTCTTTTAGATTCAGTGTATCTGGTTTTATGTTGAGGTCCTTGATCCATTTGTACCTTTGTGCCTGGTGACAAACATGGGTCTATTTTCATTTTTCTACATACAGACATCCAGTGAGAACAGCACCATTTATTGAAGATGAATTTTTTCCATTGTATATTTTTTGTTTCTTTGTCAAAGATCAAGTTGATTAAGTGTGTGGTTTTATTTCTGGGTCTTCAATTCTACTCCATTGATCAACCTGTCTGTCTCTGCACCAATACCATGAAGTTTTTATCACTATTGCTCTGTAGTAGAGTTTGAGGATCTCCACCCAATCTTTCATTGTTAAGAATTGTTTTCGCTATTCTAGGTTTTTTGCCTTTCCAGATGAATTTGAGAATTGCTCTTCCCATGTCTTTGAAAAACCGCGTTGGGATTTTGATGGTAATTTCATTGAATCTGTAGATGACCTTTGATAGGATGGCCATTTTTACTATGCTAAGTCTGCCAATCCATAAGTATGGAAGATCTCTCTATTTTCTGAGATCTACTTCAATTTCTTTCTTAAGAGACTTCAAATTATTATCATAAAATCTTCCACTTGTTTGGTTAGAGTTACCCCAAGATATTTTTATATTATCTGTGGCTAATGTGAAGGAAATTATTTCCCTAATTTCTTTCTCAGCTGTTTGTCATTTGTATAAAGGAAAGCTATTGATTTATTTGAGTTAATTCTATATGTGGCCACTTTGTTGAAGTTGTTTATCAACTGGAGAAGTTCTCTAGAAGAATTTTTAGGGTCACATATGTATACTATCATATCATCTGCAACTAGTGATACATTTAATTCTTCTTTTTCAATTTATATCCCTTGATCTCTTTTTGTTTTCTCATTTGCTAGCTAGCACTTCAAGTACTGTGTTGAATAGATATGGGGAGAGTGGACATCCTTGTCTTGTCCCTGATTTTAATGGAATTGCTTCAAGTATCTCTCCATTTAATTTGATAATGGCCATTGGTTTGCAGTAAATTGCATTTATTATGTTGAGGTATATGTCTTGAATTCCTTATCTGTCCGATACTTCTAACATGATGGGGTGTTTTATTTTGTCAAATGATTTTTCTGGATCTACAGAAATGACCATGTGATTCTTTTTCTTTGAGTTTGTGTATATTGTGGATTATGTTAATGGATTTTCATATATTGTACCAACTTTGCATCTTCGAGATGAAGCCTACTTGATTGTGGTGAATGCTGGTTTTGATGCGTTCTTGGATTTGGTTTGAGAGAATTTTATTGAGTATTTTTACATCGATATTGATAAGTGAGATTGATCTGAAGTTTTCTTGTTTGGTAGGGTCCTTGTGTGGTTTAGGTACCAGAGTAATAGTGCCTTCATAGAATGAATTATGTAGTGTTCCCTCTGTTTCTATTTTACGGAATAGTTTGAGAAATATTGGTATCAGGTCTCCTTGGAGGTATGGTAGAATTCTTAACTAAATCAATCTGGCCCTGGGCTTTTCTTGGTTGGGAGTTTTTTAATGACTTCTTCTGTTTCCTTATGGGATAAGGGCCTGCTTAGAAAGTTTACCTTCTTTTGATTTAACTTTGATATGTGGTATCTGTATAGAAAATCATCTTTTTCATCTAGATTTTCCAGTTTGGCTGAGTATAGCCTTTTGTAGTAGGATTTGATTTTTTTTTAATTTCCTCCATTTCTGTTGTTAGGTCTACCTTTTCATTTCTGATTTTGTTAATTTGGATACTGCCTCTGGGCCCTTTAGTTAGTTTTTCTAGGGGTTTACCTATCTTGCTGATTGTCTCCAGGACCCAGTTTTTGCTTTTGCTGATTCTTTCTATTGTTCTCTTTGTTTCTGTTTGGTTGGTTTCAGCCCCGAGTTTGACCATTTCCTGCCTTCTACTCTTTTTAGGTGCGTTTGCTTATTTTTGTTCTAGAGCTCTCAGGTGTGCTGTTAAGTTGCTAGTGTATGGTTTCTCCAGTTTCTTTACCAGTGCCCTTAGTGCTATGAATTTTCCTCTTAGCACTGTTTTAATTATGTCCCATAAGTGTGGGTATGATGTGTCAACGTTTTCAGTAAATTCTAGGAAGTCTTTAATTTCTTTCTTTATTTCATCCTTGACCAAATTATCATTGAATACAGAGTTGTTCAGGTTTCACATATATGTGGGTTTTCTGTTGCTTTCCTTTTTATTGAAGACCAGCTTTAGGTCATTGAGGTCTGATAGGGTCCATGGGACTATTTCAATCTTCTTGTATCTGTTGCCAGTTGTTTTGTGACCAGTTATATGGTTGACGTTGGAGAAGGTACTATGAGGTGCTAAAAAGAAGGTGTATTCTTTTGTTTTTAGGGTGAAATGTTCTGTAGATATCTGTTACACCCATTTGGTTTATAACCTCTAGTAGTTTCACTGTGTCTTTGTTTAGTTTCTGTTTCAATGACCTATTCATTGTTGAAAGTGGAGTGTTGAAGTCTCCCACTAGTATAGTCTGGGGTCAATGTGTGTTTTGAGTTTTACTAAAGATTCTTTTATGAATGTGGGTTCCCTTGCATTTGGAGCATAGATGTTCAGAATTGAGACTTCCTCTTGGTGGATTTTCCTTGTGATAAATATGAAATGTCCTTCCTTATCACACATGATAACTTTTAGTTGAAAATCTATTTTATTGGATAGTAGGATGGCAACTCCAGCTTGTTTCTTTGGACCATTTGCTTACACTCCAGGTTTTATCCCTCTCCAGGTCCACCCTCTGACTGTTCCACATTCCAAACTTGTTCCTCAACACCCCCACCTCCATGAGGATTTTGCCACTCCCACCCCTACCCCCCACCTCCCCATAGTTCCCCATTTCCTGGGGCCCCCAGTCTTTTGACGGTTAGCTTCACCTTCTCTGAATGAACCCAGACCTGATTGTCCTCTGCTATATGTGTGTTGGGGACCTCATCGCAGCTGGTGTATGTTGCCTGGTTAGCTGGCCAATGTCTGAGAGATCTCAGGGATCCAGGTTAATTGAGACTTCTGGTCCTCCTACAGGGTCACCGTCTTCCTTACCTTCTTCTGCCTTTAACCCAATTCCACTACAGTGTTCAGCAGCTTCTGACTATTGGCTGGATGTAAGTATCTGCATCTGGCTCTTTCAGCTACTTTTTGGGTCTTTCAGGGGGCAGTAATTATAGACCCCTTTTTGTGAACATGCCATAGTCTCAGTACTAGTGTCAGGCTTTCTGGCCTCCTCTTGAGCTAGAACCTACTTTGTGCCTGTCACTGGGACCTCTTTTCCCTCAGGCTTTTCTCTATTTTCATCCCTGAAGTTCTTTCAGACTGGAACAAGTATGGTTTAGAGTTTTTGACTGTGGGATGGCAACCTCATTCCTCAGTTGATGCCCTTTCTTTCTGCTGGAGGTGGACTCTAAAAATTTCCTCTCCCTACTGCACGGCATTTCATCTGTGTTGTTTTCAGCTTCTGGCTATCACAAACAATATCACTGCGAACCTAGTGGAACACATGCCCCTATGGGATTAGGCATTTTTTGGGTATATACCCAAGAGAAGTATAACTGGATCTTCAGGTAGATCTATTTCCAATTTTCTGAGGAATCTCCAGATTGATTCCCACTGTGGTTTTTATCAGTTTGCAATCCCACCAGCAATGAAAGAGTGTTCCTCTTTCTCCACATTCTCAACAATATGTGCTATCACCTGAGATTTTGATCTTAGCTATTCTGATTTGTGTGGTGACTACTATTAAGAAAAACTGAAATAGTAATCACATTTTTCCCTTGAAGTGTGTTAGTATACCACTGGATTTATCACATTTATTTTCTATTTTTAAATGTATTTTCCATTTTATTACAAACAATTAAGGTAATAAATATTACTACAGCATTTTTAAATGATGTATTGGAAATATTCTCTTTTGGTTTCATTCATTCATTCTAAGTGATACATTCAATCTTTTTTCCTCTTTTACATTCTATTATGTCTGTTTCTCTTGCCATTTTTCCTAACAAAAATTTTGGTCATCTCTTGATATGCATAAATGTAGTTTTTTGGGCCTAAATATTTCATAAAGTGATTTTTAAATATGATCACATTTTAAACTATGAAACTCATGAGTTAACATATTGCACATATTTTTGAGTGCAGAAGATTCTCAGCGGGCCATCTGCAGCTTCACAGAATTGAAAAATTAAGGTCATGGGACAAGAGACTGAGTAGATCTGTTGCAAATGATTTATATTTTCTGTCTAGCTACTGACAAATTCTACAGAAAACTACAAGAACGCAGCTATTGTCAGTTGTTACCACAATTGTTTGGTTTTGTAGGGATGTAACAATTTTTGAGCAATCTTTGCTCTTCTAAATAATATCGCACACATACTCTTGTCATGACACACAATAGAACAAACTTCAGTTGCAAAGATTTGATACCTTAAATGAATGTGCATATATGTATGCACATCTACATACATAAATATATATATATATGTATATATATATTCATTATATCTACTCCACAGTTTAATCAATGTATCATGTACTGGTAAAGCATAGTACAGGGACTAATTTAATATTATCTGTATAAATAAGTAAAAAGGATAGTTAAAGTTGTCAAAGGATACTTAACTAAATATGCGACAGATACAATTTACATTCAAATACAAACCATAGTTGTCATGGTTCACCATTTGATGTACAGTTTCATGCCCCAAAACCTGAATCTCTTAATATTAATACTTCATCACTTCAGGTGGCACATTAAAGGGGAGCTGTTATTCGAGAGATGAGTTTTTTGAAAGCCTCAACCATGTCCTTATTTCTCAAGCTATATATAAAAGGATTCATAATGGGAGTGACCACAGTGTACATCACAGAGGCTATTGCACTCTTTCTAGTGCTATGAGTGCCAGCAGAACTCAGATAAACACCAAAACCTGTACCATAGAACAAGATAACCACTACTAAGTGTGAAGCACATGTGGAGAAAACTTTATATTTTCCTGCAGCTGATGGAATTTTCAAAACAGAGGAAATAATTCTAGTATAAGAATAAATTATACCAGACAGTGGAAGAACACCCAACAGACTTGTCACCAAATACACCAGAATATTATTGATTAGAATATTGGAACATGCAAGCTTGAGAATATGAGCCAGTTCACAAAAAAAGTGAGGAATTTCCACCTTTGTGCAGAATGACAGGCGCAGTGCCATCAAAGTGTGGAGCAAAGCATCTAGAATGCTTATCAAGAAGGACAACAAAAGCAGCACACCACAGAATTTGGGATTCATGATGACAGTGTACCTCAGTGGATGACAGATAGCCACAAACCTATCATATGCCATCATTACCAGAATTCCATTTTCCAATCCTGCAAAAGCTAAAACAAAGCAGATTTGAGTGAGGCAGCCTACATAACTAATGGAGCTGATCTGAGCCTGAATATTCACCAACATTTTTGGTATGGTGGTGGTGGTAAAACAGACGTCAATGAAAGACAAGTTGGAAATGAAGAAGTACATAGGTGTATGGAGGTTGGAATCAAAAGCAGTAGCCAGTATTATGAGAATGTTCCCAAACACTGTGATCAGATATATGGATAGAAAGACTCCAAATAAGACAGACTGTAGTTCTTGGTTATCTGATAGTCCCATAAGATGAAATTCTGTAGGGTCTGAAAAGTTTCCTCTCTTCATGATGTTGATGATGCTAAGAAAGAGCATTATGGGAATAGTGTGAAAATGGCTGGTTTATGTTCTATGCCATAGAGAAAGATTATTTTTCATGCATCTTTTTCTAGCACCTCCTTTCCTTACTTTGTATTTTCTTCAATATTTACTACTTTTCATTGTTTTTCTCTATGCTTTTAATTTTCAAATTGTTACAGAGTAATTGTTCCTATATTTGAAGAATATTGTATATGTTACATATTTATATATTTATGTGATAATTTTATGGTGACAATATTTGTACTGATTAAGTTTAATAATGAGAAATTAGCTTAACCAACACATAACACGTTTACTGTTCTGTTTTGACAAACACATTAAAATGTAATTACTATTAAATACATAGATTATTTTTATTTTTTGGAGTCTGACACTAAGGCCAGTTTATTTTAGTCATATTTAAGTCCAGTACAATTGAGGGGAGGAGTTTCCTGGTAAGAATTATTCAGATCCCATGCTCACAATAAAACTTAAGGCATGGCCTCATCAAAATTCTTTTGCAAAGTACATATGATCTCCATCACATAGGTGGGTTATGTATCTTTTTAAAAATAGTTTTATTTTTCTTGGATATTTTATGTATTTTCATTTCAAATTTGAATTCCATTTCAAATTCTATCCCCTCTCCCCATAGCCCATGCCCCTGCTTCAATGAGGATGCTCCCATTCGCTCCCACCCATTCCAACCTCAACTCCCTGGCATTACCCTACATTGCAGAAACGAGCGTTCACAGAACCCAGGGCTTTTCCTCCCATTGATGCTGGACAATGAAATCCTCTGGGAGTTTCCCACTCTGTAGACCTTGGCTGACCTAGAAGTCATTATGTAGATTGGGCTACCCTGTACCTATAGAGATCAACTAGCATTTCCTCTGTAGTGCTGATATTAAAAGTGTGTATCACCATACTCTGTTTTAATGGATTTTTTGAGACAGTCTTCCTTTGTAGTCAGTCTCCTTCTCTGTATCTCATGACTACATGTAAGTCTGGAAGGATATATTTCTGGATGACCTTAAAGTCTGGTTGCAACTGTTCCTCTCTCTTTATGGCCCAAGAAATGAGATTATTTGCCACCTTAGATAGCCTGAAAATTTCTTCTGACAAATAGTAACTATAGCTATTTGGAGATACAAAATACTGTTTTGATAAAATGAATCATAATGTAGAGGTCAAACTTGGTGTTGATAAAATAGATAACCCAGATATTAAAATATCTGCCACCGAATACAGAACATTCATTTGTTTAGAAGCAATGAAAATTCTATTTTTTTAGGTATTTGAAGTTGCACAACTTCATTTTTTATACAGAATATGATGTAGTATATGATTTTGGCCAATTTCCCACTAATTGTATATTCTAAGCTGAAATAAGTTCTGCTTCAATCACCTACTGGGTAGATTTTCAGACACATATCCACTCTCATAATTGAATTTTGGTAAATGTGTTTGAAAATTTCATTTGCTAACTGAATGAATTCAGGTATTATTACATATGTATAGCAAGATAGGACACATTGTCATATCCTTACTCTGGTTTCAAGCAAATGGTATTAGACAAATGTAGCAGAAAAGGGGACTCAGTAGTTAGCAGGACTTGCTGCTATTCCTAAGCATTTAAGTTTTTTTCTTAATCCAATTTTTGTAGCTCCAGTTCCAGGGTATTTTAAAGATTATGAGACTTTTACAACTATTTTAAAAGTTGTAACAATTTTAGAGGGTATAACATAATCTTTGGACCAAATGCCACTTGTCTCATTTCTTTTTTTCAGAAATAATATTTTTTCATCATGGTCATTTTTAGTTTATTTTCTAGGACTACACTTAAGCTAAAACTGTAATATTAGGCAAATGTTCCAAAGATGACACAACCCAAAAGCACAAACTATTTACTGTCAACTTATGATTTAATTTCATTGACCTGATGTTAAGAAATTGGTCAGACCGAAGCCCAAAGTTCAGGCAAATATTCTTGAATAAATGCCAGCTACACATTTTAATTTTTTCTTGATCACAGAGTAAAAATTAGCATGTATAAAGATAATTAGTACACCTTTATAATGTACTAATCCCATGTGAGAGAAAGCTGAACTCTAAGAAGTGTGGAAAATTCTGAGAGCCCAGGGTATACCTCCACTTCTGGTCACATTCCCGGAACAAGAGGAATCTGCCTGGAGCCCTTAGGTCACATGAACCTAGAAGCAGTCAGGAACAGGATCCTTCTGGTGTCTGCCTATGTCCAGAGCTGAAAGTCTGTCTCCAAGAGCTCTGATACACATGAGATAAGAGGGAAGACCACCAATTCTGCTCCGAGGCACCCAGCTGGACCATCAGGACACAGGAACCCATGAGCAGTCTGGGACAGAGTCCTTTCTGTTTCTCCTTGTGTCCAGAGCTGACCCGGTCCCACAGCTCTCTGTATTCAAATCCCATGAGGCAGAGAGCTAGACTCTCAGAAGTGTAAACAATTCTGAGAGCTCAGGGAAGACCACAACTTCTGTTCCCATTCCTGTCCCAAGAGGAACCTGCCTAGAGCACTGCAGACACAGGAACATAGGAGCAATCATGAACAGGAAACTTCCCTGAAAGCCAGTATTAAGGAGCTCTGACACACGTGAGATCAGAGGTAAGACCACTACTTCTGCTCTGAGGGACATGGCTAGATCCCTCAGGACACAGGAACTCAGGAGCAGTCAGGATAGGATCATTCTGGTTTCTACCTCAACTGGAGATGATCCTGTGAAATGGCTCTCTGTACCCTGATCCCTCTAGGAAAAAGCTGATCTCCAGGAGTGATGACACATAGGCTTACAGGAGTGTCAAGGCACTGTCAGAGATGGCAAGAACAGATATCACCAGAGACAACCAGATGGCAAGAGGTAAGCATAGAAACATATAAAACAGAAACCAACATGATATGGCATCATTAGAGCCCCATTCTCCCACCAAAGGAAATACTGGATATCCCAACACACCAGAAAAGCAAGAATTGGATTTACAATTACATCACATGATGATGATAGAGGACTTTAAGAAAGACACAAATAATTCCCTTAAAGAAATACAGGACAACCCAGGTAAACAAGAAGAAGCCCATAAAGTGGAAACACAAAAAATCCCTTAAAGAATTAGAGGAAAACACATGGAGGCAGATGAAGGAATTGACAAAATCATCCAGTATCTTAAAATGTAAATAGAAACAATAAATAAATCACAATGGGAGAAAATGTTGGAGATGGAAAATCTAGGAAAGAGATCAGGAGTCATAGAAGCAACCATTACCCACTGAATACAAGACATAGAAGAGAGAACACCAGGGGCAGAAGATACCATAAAAAACTCCTCAAAGAAAATGTGAAGTGCAAAAAAAAAAAAAAAAACCCTAAAAAACATCCAGGAAATCCAGGACACAATGAGAAGATCAAACCTAAGGATATTACATATAGAAGAGAGTGAAGATTCCCAACTTAAAGGACCAGTAAATATCTTCAACAAATTTATAGAAGAAAGCTTCCCTAAACTAAAGAAAGAAGTGCCTATAAACATACAAGAAGCCTACAGATCTCCAAATATATTGGACCAGAAAAGAAATTATCCCTGTCACAGAATAGTCAAAACACCAAATGCACAAAACAAAGAAAGAATATTAAAAGCACTAAGGGAAAATGGTCAAGTAACATATAAAGGCTGACCTGTCATAATTACATTAGACTTCTCACCAGAGACTATAAAAGATAGAAGATCCTGAGCAGAATTCATACAGATCCTAAGACAACAGAAATGCCAGCTCAGGTTAAATATATCCAGCAAAAATCTCAATAGAAATCTCCAACACAAGGAGGGAAACTATACCCTGGAGAAAGCAAGAAAATAATCTTCTTGCAAGAAACCCAAAAGAAGGCCACACAAATATAATTCTACCTCTAACAACAAGCAAAACAAAAAGCAACAACCACTATTCCTTAGTATCTCTTAACATCAATGGACTCAATTCCTCAATAAAAAGACATAGACTGACTCACTGGATACATAAAGAGGACACATCATTTTGTTGCATACACAAACACACCTAAATGACAAACATAGACACTACCCAAAAGTGAAAGGCTGGAAAACAATATTCCAAGCAAATGGTCTCAAGAAACAAGCTGGAGTAGACATTATAATATCCAAAAAATAAACTTTCAACCAAAAGTATTAATAAAAGATAAAGAAGGACACATTATACTCATCAAAGAAAAAAATCCATCAAGATGAACTCTCGGGGTTGGGGATTTAGCTCAGAGGTAGAGCACTTGTCTAGCAAGCACAGACCCTGGGTTTGGTCCCCAGCTCTGGAAAAAAAAAAAGAAAAGGAAAAAAAAAAAAGAAAAAAAGATGAACTCTCAATTTTAACATTTATGGGAAAATAATTGGGAGCACTACCCAGTTTCCCAGTTTCTTCTATGAAGCCTCAGTTACGCTTATGCCTGAATCACACACACACACACACACACACACACACACACACACACACACACACACACACAAAAGAAAAAAGAAAAAGAAAAATACCTAACAAAGAAAGAGTACTACAGATCAATTTTCCTTATGAATAAAAATGCAAAACTTCTACTTAAAATTCTCATACACCGAATCCAAGAACACATCAAAACAATCATCTTTCACAGTAAAGTAGTCTTCATCCCAGGGACATACAGATGGTTCAATATACAGGAATTGACCAACGTAATCCACTATATAAAACACTCCAAAAAATCACATGACCATCTCATTAGATACTGAAAAGCATTTGACAAAATTCAACACTACTTTATGTTAATGTCTTGGAAAGGTCAGGAATTCAAGGCCCATAACTAAATATAGTAGCCAGGTGCCAACAACAAACTGAATGGAGAGAAACTTGAAGCAATACCACTGAAAGTAGGGTCTAGACAAGGCTGCCCACTCTCTCCCTACTTATTCAATATAATACGTGGAATCCTAGCCAGGGCAATCAGGCAACAAAAGGAGGTCAAAGGGATACAAATTGAAAAGGAAGAAGTGAACATATCACTATTTACAGATGATATAATAGTATACTTAAGTGACCCCAAAAATTCTACCAGAGAATTACTAAGTCTGATAAAGAACTTCAGCCAAGTGACTAGATATAAAATTAACTCAAACATAAGAGTAGTCTTCCTCTACTCAAAGGATAAACAGGCTTAGAAAGAAATTAGGGAAAGGAAACCCTCACAGTCCTAAAAAATAGAAAATCCCTTGGTGTGACTCTAAACTAGCAAGTGAAAGATCTGATGACAAGAACTTTGAGTCTCTGAAAAAAGAAATTGAAGAAGATCTCAGAAGTTGGAAAGACCTCCCATGCTCATGGATTGGTAAGATTAATAAAGTTGAAATGGCCACCTGCCCAAAAGCAATTTACAGATTCAATGCAATCCCCATCAAAATTACAACTCACTTCTTCATAGAATTAGAAAGAGCAATTTGCAAATGAATGTGGAATAACAACAACCCCAGACAGTCAAAACTATCCTCAACTATAAAAGAACTTCTGGGGAAATCATCATCCCTGACCTCAAGTGGTATTACAGAGCAATAGTTATAAAAACTTTATAAAATTAGAATAAATACAGGCAGGCAGATCAATGGAATGTAATTGAAGACCCAGAAATGAAGCCACACAACTATGGTCACTTGATATTTGACAAAGGAGCTAGAACCATCCAGTGGAAAAAAATATAATATTTTTAACAAATGGTGCTGGTTCACTGGAGGTCAGCATGTAGAAGAATGCAAATAATTTGATTCTTTTTGCCCTGAAAAAAGCTCAAGTCCAAATGAATCAAGAACCTCCACAAAAAATCAGATACACTCAAACTAATAGAAGAAGAAGTGGGGAAGAGCCTCGAATACCTGGCACTAGGGAAATTTTCCTGAACAGAACACCAATGACTTATGCTCTAAGATCAAGAAAAGACAAATGGGCCCTCAAATATTGTCAAGCTTGGGTATAGCAAGTAACACTGTCATTAGGACAAAATGGCAACCAACACATTGGGGGAAAATCTTTACCGAATCCTACCTATGATAGAGGGCTAATATCCAATATGTACAAAGAATGCAAGAAGTTAGACTCCGGAGAAACAAATAACTCTATTTAAAGAAAGGGGAGGGATACAGGGCTGGAGAGAAGGCTTAGCTATTAAGAGCAGTGACTGCTCTTCCAGAGGTCCTGAGTTCAATTCCCAGCAACCACTTGGTGGGTGGCTCACAACCATCTGTAATGGGATCAGATGCTGTCTTGCGGTGTGTCTGAAAACATCTACAGTATACTCATATAAATAAAATGAATCTTTAAAAATGGCATACAAAGCTACCCTAAGAATTCTCAGCTGAAGAATATCAAATGTTTGAGAAGTACCTAAAGAAATGTTCAACATCCTTAGTCTTCAGGAAAATGCAAGTCAAAACAATCCCAAGATTCCACCTCACACCAGTCAGAATGGCTGAAATAAAAAACTCAGGTGACAACAGATGCTGGCAAGGATGTGGAGAAAGAAGAACACTCCTCCATTATTGGTGGAGATGCAAGCTGGTACAACCACTCTGGAAATCAGTCTAAAGGTTCCTCTGAATAGTGGACATAGAACCAGCTGAGGAACCAGCTATACCACTCCTGGGCATATATCCAAATATTGCTCCAATGTAAAACAAGGACACATGGTCCACTACATTCATAGCAGGCCTATTTACAATAGCCAGAAACTGGAAAGACCCCAGATACCCTTCAACAGAGGAATGGAAACCGAAAATGTGGTACATCTACACAATGGAGTACTACACAGCTATTAAAAACAATTGTTTCATGTAATTCATGGGCTAGTGAATGGAACTAGAAAATATTATCCTGAGTGATGTAATCCAATCACAGAAAAATACACATGGTATGCACTCACTAATAAGTGGATGTTAGTTCAAATGCACGGATTACCCAAGATGCAATCCACAGAACACATTAAGCTCAAAAAGAAGGACGACCAAAATGCAGATGCTTCAGTCCTTCTTTAAAGAGAGAACAAAAATATTTATAGGAAAAGATATGGAGACAAAGTTTGAAGCAGAAACTGAAGGAATGGCCATTCAGAGTCTGTCCTACTTGGGGATTCAGCCCATATACATACAGCCAACAAACCTAGACAATATTGCTGGTGCCATGAAGTACATGCTGACAGGAGCCTGACACAGGAATCAGAGAAAGGACTGAAAGAGCTGAAGGGGCTTGAGACTCCATATGAACAACACTGCCAACCAACCAGAGCTTCCAGAGCCTAAGCCACTACCCAAAGACTATATATGGACTGACACTGGGATCCCAACTGCATAGGTAGCAATGAATAGCCTAGTAAGAGCACCAGTGGAAGGGGAAACCCTTGGTCCTGCCAAGGCTGGACCTCCACTGAACAGGATTTTTGGGGGTGGGCGGTAATGGGGAGAGGATGGGGAGGGGAACACCCATATACAAGGGAAGAAGGAGGGGTTAGGGGAATGTTGGCTTGGAAACCAGGAAAGGGGATAACATTTGAAGTGTAAATAAGAATTACCCAATTTAATAAAGATGGAAAAAAATAATTTCTCACATCTGAGGGAGGGAAGCAGAGATATTCTTAGGTCCCACTTTACTGCAGCAAGTAATACAGTTTGATACAGCAGGAAAAAATAAGACTTGATAAACACCAATCTGAGAAAAGTTATAAAATAATGATATATCACATTAAGGCTATAATATGATTTTATGTCATTGAATAAAATTTTGGTTAATTTTTTAATATTCATACTTATGAATAACAATTAATATATTTAAATTAAATCAACACA
Source organism: Rattus rattus (assembly GCF_011064425.1). Lineage (NCBI taxonomy): Eukaryota > Metazoa > Chordata > Mammalia > Rodentia > Muridae > Rattus > Rattus rattus. The sequence continues at coordinate 14,937,791 of NC_046161.1, read as the reverse complement.
TGCAGTACTAAATTACCTAATTTCAAAAGAGAATATAGCTCATACAATCATAGCAATTATGTTGTAGAATACATCAACACGTAATACACACATTTGAATATTCGTTGTGTGTGTGTGTGTTACTGTAATATTTCAGGGAAGTTGAAATTCGACATTTTTCTGTTTTTAAAATCACTCAGGAAAATTTCATCCAATTTTGTAGAAACATCATATATTTTACACCATTATTTGAATATACAGTATATATGTTAGTATACTATGCAAACATAATTATACTTGAAAATTAACAACTGTTCCCTTAAAATGTTTATTCAATTATATTTTCTTGGAATAAATGTTTTGCCTGTGCAACACTTTGATACCTGGTGCCAGTGGAGGACATCAGATCATCAGGAAGTAGAGTTATAGAGGATTATAAGCTAAGCTGTGGGTGTTGATCATTGATTCTGGGTCCTTTGGAAATTCAGCCAATACTCTTAACCATTGATCCATCTGTCCAGCCCAAACAACTTTAAAAAAATAACACTGTTTTCAAGCACAATTCAAAGTAAAAGAAGGAGCAAGGAAGGCTTCAAATCATTGGCTAGCATGCTCAACTTCACAAGCACTGCCAGGAGCTATTAAGGAGACACTAAAACTAGCAGGTGATTCTCCCAAGATAGTTCTAACATGGACTATTAAAGTTAAGGACAGAATTGCTTCTTTAGGAAAGATTCCTGCTATTAATATGCTTTTCCTGTATATATATTCACTCTGTTGTAATGCTATACAGACAAATAAATGATTTTATAAATCTTAGTGATGATCCTATAAGAATTGCTAAAATTAAAAAAAAATAAAAATAAAAATAAAAAAGAATCACTAAAATTATATTAGTAATTAATAAGGTCTTTTAATAATAGGAACACTATTAAGTCCTTTCTGAAATCAAAACTACAATGAAAGGTCTGCCAATATTCAAATGTCATGAGTTAATTGCTTCTGAGATAACAGTTATTTATAACTTAGACCATACACCAAGACGTTGTAAAACAAATAACCACAAGTCATAAATTTAATTTATGATTTTATTTTATGTGAAAAAAGTGTGGTGAACTTTTTATCATGTGATCATGTATCCTGAAAGATGTAAATGTTCTGAGCTCAAAGAGAGAACTTTTTAAGTAAAACTCTGAAGAATTTAGAAATAAAGACTAAAATCTCTTTTTCAAAATGTCCCTTTTATCTTCCTGCAGCATCAACTAGTAGGTTGTAAGTTAGAGCTGTGCAGTTCCTGAGGAAATAAAACAAAGGCTATTTTATTTAATCCCCTCCAATAGGTTACATGTTAATTGCCTAAGCCAATGCATTTAACCCTCGGAATGAGTAAGTGTTTAGGACTTTTTAGAAGATATCAACAAGCATTCAGTATAGTTAGAGATCTAGAATATCCAGAGACCATCGGTCTTTAAAGCTACACCTGTACCTGTGTCAGACTGTGTGTCTCATCTCAACCCATTCCAGGCGGGCAACCCACTTTTATTTTTACTTTTTGACGCTTTTAATGCTTGATATTCTAATATAATTACAGCATTACTCTCTTCTCTTTCCTGCTTCTAAACTTACTCATATCCCTTTCATTGCCTTTTCTATCATTAGTTACTAGTGCATGCATATGTGTATATACATACATATATTAAATAAAACCTGCTCATTCTGTTTAATTTTAATGTATTATGTTTTGAGAGCTGAGCATTTGTCACTAAACAACCAATTGGTATGTTCTCTGGGAAAGACTATCTCCCCCACTTCAAGCACTTCAAGCTTTTCTTAGTTCTTTCTATAGTGTTGAAGGCTCATGGGCTTTTTCCTCTCAATGTTGCTATAACCGTTTGTGACTTCCTTTTACAGGTCATTTTTGGCAGTCATGATGGTGAGACTTTATGAGTATAGCAACACACTTTTTATAAAGGAATGAGAAAATGGATTTTTTCAATTCTAATATATTCTTTAAATTTCGGTATTGACCCTTTTGACTCAACAATATCCATGGCAATGAATTTAGTATGTATCATTTCCCAGGAGGGTTTTGCACAAAAATACCTTGTTTATGAAAATTTCTAAATTGCATAATTATATCTGTTACTTATGATAATACAGAAATTTTATTAAAAAGTTAGTTTTCTTGCTTAATTCTATTGTCTTTTATTTCTGACAGTGATTTAACTGTCTCAGTTCTCATGCTGTAAGTTTCTGTTTCAATTATCCACCTTGGATAGACACAATTTACTTCTACTACAGGCATATTACGAGAAATGAGTCAAGGTTTATTAATTTCTATGGTGATTTCTGAGAGGATGATGGTATGAAATAAGTGTAATAATTAAAAATTTGCACACATACACACACATACACACACACATATATATATAAAACACTTTATAAAAACAAAATATTCTTAATATTAAGAATGTAGATGAAGTTACATAACACAATTGTATGACTTATTCTGGTATTGTGATTGTGTTGTTTCAAAACTCACTCTGCTTTTTGTTCATTTACCAAATTTCATAATATTTCATAGATGCATGAAGACATAAAGTCTGGAAAAGTAGATTGGTGTATCTGCATGAATATTTCTTAAAGCTCCTTGAAATCATTCAACTACATTACAAATGCACAGTGTGGACACTATTGTGGTAAATCGATTTGATTCAACACTGAAAAGAGTTGAAAGAATAGAACAGATTCACCACATAGAACTATCAAATATGATATGTGATATGTTGTTATTGCAAATTATAGGAATAGAATATATTATCTGAAGAGAAACCACCCTCTTAGAAGCAGAGGGAGGAAGGATGGGATAGGAGGTTTCCAAAGGGGAAACTAGGAAAGGGAATAACATTTGAAATGAAAATAAATAAATTTACAATATAAAAAGAATAGACTATTAAATGAGGGTTAATGGATCCATTCATCCCAAGGTACCTCATAAAAACATAAACTATTATATATGAATATCATTTTGTAAAGGAGTAAAGTGGCAGTGCATTGTATTATGCATTGCATATCTGTATTCCAAGCACTACAAGTGCTGAGACAGGTTAAAGGGGAAATTAAATAGATCAACTTGAGCTACAAAAAATAGTTTGTCAGTCAAAACTAAAGAAAAAAAAAACAACAACAAAGAATAAGGGTGAAGCATAGTCTATTTTAAGGGTTAAAAGGCTGAACCAGAGATGGATAAATTTAGAAAATCTAACTCATCTAAATCAAGCTCATCAGAAACCAGAAGAATAAAGTGAGTAAGACAATATTCAAATACATTCTCAAAGAGAAAATTCATATTAACATGAGGAACGTTGTAATTTGAAAGACAGAAAAATAATGAGGGTATATTGATAAAAGGACAAATTACACCAAAAGAGTGGTGGTAAATTAATTCAGAAACTTACTATCAACTAATAACAATAACAATTAACTTACCTGATGTTTAATTAATTTTTCAACTTGTCAAGGAAGAAAATTAGGTGATGAGAGGAGAAATGAGGCAATGAAAAGTTAGATCTGAAGAGGTAATAAAAAAGAGGAGAGGCAGTGAGAAGACAAAAGGAGACAAAATAATACTATCAAAAATGAGAAGGTATTAAAAAACAGAGGGGAGAGGACAGGGAGGGAAGACTTGGTGAGAGAAAGGAAGAGGAGAGGAGATAAAAGCAAAAACTGATTGAGAAAAGAGAATTATAATAGAAGGAAGTAAAGAAAAAAGAATGTCCCATGTATTATCTTGGAAAGATTCAGATTACCTTGAATGTAAAAATGAAGAGTTGTATACTTCTATATAGGATAGTGATGAATAAAGGTCGAAAATATGATCCCAAGAAAGGTAGATGGTTTATAGGGGCAAGGTTCTTGTCCATGAATTGCATGCCTGACTATAAAATCAAATGTATTTCTCCTGTCCTATACATTGTTATGTTATAAAGTAGATACATGTCCACTATTTGCAGTATTGGTGGTCCTCAGGGTTCAATTACCCAGCTCCTCATTATCCATATTTGCATTTTTTTATCCTCCCAAGGCAGCATAAGTCCTTAAGGCATACAAAGTACAGAAATAGAAAGTTCTCAATGAATAACTCCTTGATGCTGAGAGACCAGATGAGTATCATACTCTTATAATGGCATTTCCTCTTATGGCCAAAGATTGTATCCTAATAGCTAATATCACAAGAATCCGAATTATTCTCTGGACAAAAATCTCATCCTTCACCAGAACTAAAAATGAACAAGACAAAAACTGGAACAGAGACAGAAGGAAGAGCCAACTGGGGACTACCCCACCTAGGAATCCATCATGTCTGCAGACACTAAGCCCGACACTGTTGCCATGATCAAGAGATTCTTGCTGATAGGAACTGAGTTTGGTAACTCCTTGGGAAGTCTGGCCAACAAATGACCAATGCAGATATGGGTTCTTGGAGCCAATCATCAGACTGAGTTCAGGGGAGCTGGCAGAAAGACTAGAGGAATGGAGAGAGGTTGCAACTCCACTGGAAAAACAGCATAGGTTGGCCTGACCACCCAGTTCTTCCAGAGTCAAGAAAAGCAACAAAAGAGTATACCTGGAGGTTATCCATGGCTCCAGATACATATGTAGCAGAGGATGGTCTTGCCTGACAGAAATGGGAGGGGAAGCCCTTCTTCCATTGGAGGTTTAATGCAGTAGCCTAGGGGGAGCTGTAGGGCAGGAGAGTGTGGGTAGGTGGAAGAGCACCCTCACAGAGACAAAGGGGAAGGGAAAGGGCAGATGTGGGTTGGGGGGTTAGTGGAGGAGTAAACTGGAAGAGGATTATAATGGGATAAGGAGTTGGTAGAGTGGGTAACCCAGAAATGGGATATAATTTGAGATTTATATGGATTACCAATACAGAATAAATAAGCAAATATATAAAAATAAATAAATAAAATTACTACTACAACATAAAAAGAGAAGGAAAAAAAGAAAAGAAAAGAAAAGAAAAGAGAAAGAAAAGGGTCATAATTTTTTTGCCTATACCCAGAGCTGACCCTGTGCCATAGCACTCTGTACAAAAATCCTATGTGGACAGGGCTGATCTCTGACATACCTGAGAGCACAGGTGAGACCACAATTTCTGCTCACATTCCTGGCCCAAGAGGAAACTTCACAGAGCACTATGGACACAGAAACCCAGGAGGAGTCTGGGACAGGATCCTTCTGGTTTCTGCCTGCACCCAGAGCTGACCCCTATGCCAAAGCACTCTCTACCAGCACCACAATGAAAGAAAATTGTCTCTGAGGAGTGCTGACACACTCCTGTAGAGGAGTGAGACTACTACTTCTGCTCCAAAGGACCTACCAGAAGCCCTCAGGACATAGGAACCCAGGAGCAATCTGGGGCAGGATACTTCCAGTTTCTGTCTAATCCCTGAGTTGACACTGTGCCATAGCTGTCTGTACCAATATAACACAGGGAGTAAGCTGATCTCCCAATTGTGCTGACACACAGGATTTCAGAAGGGTAAAACCACCGTCAAAGACAGCAAGAACAGCTAACATGAGAGGTAAGCAGATGGTGAGAGGCAAGGAAAAGAAGCTAAGCAGGAGAAACCAAGGCCATCTGGTATCAATAGAACCCAATTTCCCCACCACAGCAAGCACTGTATACCCCAATCACCAGAAAAACAAGATTTTGATTTAAAGTCACAACTCATGATGACGTTAGAGAACTTTAAAAAGATGTAAATAACTTCCCTAAAGAAATACAGGCTAACACATGTAAACAAGTAGAAGTCCTTAAAGAGGAAACAGAAAATTCAACCAAACAAATGAAGGAATTGATTAAAACAATCGAGGATCTAAAAATGGAAATAGAAACAACAAAGCAATCACAAAGAGAGACAAACTTGGAGATAGAAAACCTAGGAAAGAGATCAGTAGTCATAGATGCAAGTATGACCAACAGAATACAAGAGATAACAGAGAGAATCTCAGGGGCGGAAGATGACACAGAAAACATTGACACTACCTTCAAAGAAAATGCAAAATGAAAAATGTTCCTAACCCAAAACTTTCAGATAATACAGGACACAAAAGAAAATTCCCTAACCTAAAAAAGGCATGCCCATAAACATACAAGAAACCTACAAAACTCAAAAAGATTGGACTAGAAAAAATTCTTCCCATAACATAATAGGCAAAACACCAAATGTGCAAAACAAAGGATATTAAAAGTTATAAGGGAAAAAGGTCAAGTAACATATAAAGACAGACCTATCAGAATCACTACAGACTTCTCAACAGAGACTATAAAAGTTAGAAGATTCTGGGCAGATGTAATACAGACACTAAGAGAACACAAATGCAAGCCCAGGCTACTATATTCCACAGAACTCTAAATTACTATAGATGGAGAAAACAAGATATTCCATTAAAAAATCAAATTTACACAAAATCTTTCTACAAAACCAGCTCTACAAAGGATAATAGATAGAAAACTCCAACACAAGGAGGTAAACTACACCCTAGAAAAAGCAAGAAAGTAATGTAATTTCAACTAACACAAAAGAAGATAGCCACACAAACATAATTCCACCTCTAACAACAAAAACAATAGAAAACAACAATCTCTTTTCCTTAATATCTCTTATATCAGTGGAGACAATTCTCCAATTTAAAAGCAACAACTAAAAAACTGGATATGTAAACAGGATGCGACGTTTTGTACCATAGTGGAAACACAGTTCAGTAACAAAGACAGATACTACCTCAGAGTGAAAGGCTGGAAAACAATTTTTGAAGCAAATATTCCAAAGAAATAACCTGGAGTAGCCATTATAATATTAGATAAAACCTACTTTCAACAAAAAGTAATCAAAAAAGTAATGGAAGGACACTTCTTACGGGTCAAAGAAAAAATCCATCAATATGAATGAATTCTTAATCCTAAAAACCTATGCTCCAAATGCAAGGGCAACTACATTCATAAAAGAAACTCTACCAAAGCTCAAAGAACACATTGTACCTCACACAATAATAATGGGAGACTTCAACACCTCTCTCTCATCAGTGGGCAGATTATGGAAACAGAAACTAAGCAGAGACATAGAGAAACTAACAGACGATATGTATGAACCAAATGGGTTTAACAAATTTCTGTAGAACATTTCATCCTAAAATCAAAAGAATATACCTTTTCCTCAACACCTCATGGTATCTTCTCCAAAACTGACCATATAATCGGTCACAAAAAGGCCTCAAAAGATATAATAGTATTGAAATCATCCCATGCATCCTATCAGATCACCACAGACTAAGGCTGGTCTTCAATAACAACAAAAAGACAGAAATCCCACATGCACATAGAAGTTGAACGCTTTTCTACTCAATGACAATTTGGTCAAGGAAGAAATAAAGAAAGAAATTAGAGAATTATTAAAATTTAATGAAAATGAAGGCATAACATATCAAAACTTATGCAATAGAATAAAAGCAGTACTAAGGAAAACTCATAGCTGTCAGTGCCTGAAAAAGTTACAGCAGAGAGCATACAAAAACAGTTTGACAGCATACCTGAAAGCTCTAGAACAACAAAGAAGCAAACACACCAAAGAGGAGTAGAAGGCAGACCATTACATTATCTTCTTTACAACTGAAAAGAAGATGATTTTGTCTATTAAAATCAGTCCAGCATCTTTTCATTCCCAGTTATATTCAGGCATAATTGGTATCATATGCCATGAGAATAGAAGTTCCCTTCAATTTTATCAATATATATATACTTCCAACCTACATATACAAACATATACAGAAAGATATATAGGATAGTATGATAGATAAATGATAGATGATAGATAGATCGAACATACACACATACATACATACACACATACATATATAGACAGATGAGAGAAAATGAAGCTTCTCTATGTTTTAATTACCACAGAAAGTTGATTGATAAATAACAGCTTGTTTGAAATTTTGGGCTTGGGACTAGGAAGTATGGGGCTGGGACTGTCATACACAATCAAAATCAGAGTAAAAGGAAGTAGAGAAATCCAGGCAAACAGAGATCATGGAGAGTTGACCACAGTAATAATATAAATCGTTTTTTTTATCTGAGCATCTTAATTATATGGAAATATGATTATATAAAACATCTTAGTATATAAAATATTCCTGGGAGGAAACTCACAGTTCTATATTGAAGTTTATAAAAATAAGCAGTGTTAAAAATTCTGTTCTTGTAAATAAGAAATACTTAAGTTAATAAAAAAAAGTAATAAAAAAGAATAAAAATTCTTGTTCTAGCAGAACCATAAATGACATAGATGTGAATCGACATGCAGAATTTATTTCATGTGGCTGTTACATATTTAATCTCATGACATTCCTATGTTTCCAACTTAACTCCATATGTGACATGAGAGAAGCTTGGAATTCATGAGACAGAATCTAGGGTCATGTCTCTGTTGGCTATTCTTTCTCCTTATCTCAATTTTATATTTTACCAGATATTGAAAATTTTTCCCCTCTTCTTCCCTTTAATCTTTGAGAATTGGCATGATATCTACTATTGGGTGCTGTAGACTTCATTATTAATTTCTATGGCCTCTCATACTTCAAATTAAATAAATACATCTCATAATACACATACACATGTATGCAGATGAAAGCATTTCATTGCTGAAGTAGAATATAATGAAATCTGGAAATCACATCACATGTATCTAATATGTGAGATGACCAGGAGGGAAAGAAGTAATCTATCTTTGCATTGAGTTTTTCCTTCTTTGTTGGAGGAAATTACTTCCAGATGAAACAGTTAAAGTAGAAAAATCTTAATTTGTTCCAAGATTTTAGGGAAGTAACTGTTAGATCAGAGAATGCATATTACAGAATTGACTCTGCCAATTTTAATAAAAGTTTGTGCTGTAAATCTATTACAAGGTAGAGAACAAAGCAGAGAAAATATACCAGAACAAAGTGATACAACACTTAGAGTTCCATTCCTAATGACATCCAACTATACAAGTCTGCTTCTCAAAAGTTCCACTACTTTAAAAATATCACCATGAATTGGAGACTATGAAAGACTGGGTTAGAGTCAGAATAGTGTCTTTCATGGAAAACAAAAAACACTGTTTTTCCTTATTGTTTTGGCACCATCTAAGCTTCATTTAGACATTGCAACCTTCCAGATATTGTAACATTCATATTATCTGTATCTTGGCCAGTCTCTACTTAATTCATACTTCCTTCCATATCTTAAGATGTATTTCCTCTAGGAGTTCCCCTTGTAGGAAATCAGAGTCAGTCATATACTGCCTGGAATCAATAATTATCTGAAATCTTGGTGTGATATCCATTTAATCCTGCTTGGGGCCTCATCTATGCCAGACAATGAATACCGAAAGTTTCAAAACCATAGATCATGAATTCTTTCTGCCAGTACTGACAAATAATCCAGACCATCATTATCACCCTTTACCTTGCTCATATAGCTGATTAGTGTTGGAAAATATTCTAACATTCTTAGCCTTAATCTCTGACTTTTACTTGCTCATCCTGAGTTACTACATTGTCTCTTTTCTGTCTTTTAATGACATTTGTTTATGCATTAACTCTGTCCTAAAAATACTGCTGAACATACAAACTGAGAATCAATAATATTATTTATAGAAGCTTCCTCAGCAAGATCTGCTTTGTTATCATTTGCACAAGCATGGAAGAATTTTTCCCCTGGAGTCAGGCCTATGATAACTATGTGGCCACTTATCACCTAGTCATTATGAATCCCTGCTACAATATTATTCTGGTATTGATAGTTCTGATCACTAGGGTTGTTAAGGGCCTGATAAATAATCTACTAGTGCCGTGGTTATCCTTATGGACAGCCTAGAAAATAGCCATTTCTTTTTCTGAACTTGCTCAAGTCCTCAAGCTCTGACACCTTCACTGATAGCATCCTGGCAATCATTCCAACTTTTATTACAACCTTCTACTATTGCTTACACTTCTGTATTACATTGTGGCTACAATGTTGGCAGGGCCACCATAAGAAAGAGGATATTAAGACTTTTCCACATGTAGGCATCATGTTTTTATTTGTGCTATGTGACAGGATACATTATATACATTAACTCATAAATAATTGATTTGCCAGGAAGATTGCAGTTGCTTTGGTAATATATTCTAAGATTCCTGTGATGATAAATATCTTCATCTACAATTTTAGGTACAAGAATATAGTAATAGAAATTCATTTACTGATTAGATAAATATACCCAGGTAGGTAGGTAGATAGATAAATATATAGATAAATAGATAGATAGATACATAGATACATAGATACATAGATAGATGATAGATAGATAGATAGATAGATAGATAGATTGATGCATAGATATCCTTTTTCTATATTTCCTTCAACATTTCCTGTTCCTCCTCCTTGATAGATCTCAAATTGATGACTTCTTTCTCTTTAGTTATTATTCTTACATATATACAATCAATTAAATCTGTTTAGTGTAGTTTGTGTGTGTGTGTGTGTGTGTGTGTGTGTATGTGCTTTCAGAAATCACCTTTTGTTATTAGATAACCAATTAGGTTATTTATTTATTTCAGCTGCTCTTAATCGTATGTAGTCCTTTGGATAAGCACTCCCCTTTTCCCATTAGTATGCTTATTATGTCTATATTCAGATCTATTTTTTATGTGAGATAATAAATATATTAACTTGATTCATATTAATAGCTCGTTTTACAATCTGGATGGTATACGCCCAAAATATGCACAATGAAAACTTTTTGTTGGTTTGTTTTTGTTTATTGAAAACATGGTTTTATTTGTAGCCTTGGCTGTCCTAGAATTCACTCTAAAGAGCAGGCTATCCACAAACTCACAAATATTTACCTGTCTCTGCCTCTTGGTGCTGTGACTAAAGGTGTCAGCCACCATCACTTGAGTAAACATTTTTTCTATTCCTGTTTCAGTATTTAATTTCAAATGTTATCCCCATTCCCAGTATCCCTTCCATGAAACCCCTACTGCATCCCCCTCCACATTGTTTCTGAGAGGGTGCTCCCTCTGCCCACACACCATCTCCCGCCTCACCTCTCTATCATTCTCCTTCTCTGGGCACCTAGACTCCACAGGACCAAGGCCCTCCCCTCCAATTAATAACAGATGAGATAGTCCTCTGCTACACATATATTTGGAGCCATGTACCAGCCCATGTATACTCTTTGGTTGGTGGTTTAGTCCCTGGGAGTACTGAAGGGTCTGGTTAACTGAAACTGCTTTTCTGCCTATGGGGTTTGCAATTCCTTTCAACTCCTTCAGCCCTTCCACTAATTCTTCCATTGAGGTTCATGGGCTCAGTCCAGTGGTTGGCTGAGTATCTGGATCTGTCTCAATCCATTGCTGTCAGATGCTCTAATAGGATGGCCCGACCTGGCTCCTGTCTGTAAGCACATCTTGGCATCAGCAATAGTGGCATAGTTTTCTGTCTGTGGAAGGAATATATCACAGTGTCACAGACTCTGAGAAAGAGTCTTGAACATATTTGCACAGAAGAAATTTTCCTGAACAGAATACCAATGGCTCAGTCTCTAAGATGAATAAATGACATGTAAGATCTCATGAAATTGAAAGACTTCTGTAAGGCAAAAAACACTAACAATATGAAAATTTGGCACCCTACATATTGGGAAAAGATCTTTTTGAACCCTAAATCAATAGATGGCTAATATCCAAAATATACAAGAACTAAGGAAGTTAGACCACCCCAAAAAACAAACAATCCAATTAATAAATGGGGTATAGAGCTAAACAGAGAATTCTCAACAAGGAATCTCGAATGGCTGGGAAGCACATAACAAAATGTTCAACACTCTTAGTCATCAGGGAAATACAAATTAAAACACCTCTTAGATTCCAACAAACATCAGAATGGCTAAGATCAAAAGCACAGGTAACAGCAGATGATGGGAAGGATGTGGAAAGAGAGGAACATACCTCCATTGGTGTTGGGATTGCAGGCTTACAAGTTGGAAACCAAACTGGATTTCCCCAGAAAATTGAAAATAGTTCTACCTGAAGACCTAGCTATATGGCTCCTGGACATGTAACCAAAACATTCTCTAACACATAACAAGGACACATTCTCCACTATGTTCACAGCAGTCTTATTTATAATACCCAGAAGCTGGAAATCAAGTGTTGCTCAATACCCAGGTGCCCCTCAATATGAGACTAGATACAGAAATTGTGGTACATTTATATAATGGAATTCTACTCAGTTATAAAAAATGATGACTTCACAAACTTTTCTGGCAAATAAGGGGAAAGAGAAAATATCCTGAGTTAGGAAACACAGAACCAAAGCAAATACATGGTGTGTATTCTCTGATAAGTGGATATTAGCCCAAAAGCTCAGAACACTCATAATACAACACAAAGACCACTTGCAGCTTAACAAGAAAGAAGGACACAGTGTGGATGATTCAAACCCACTTAGAAGGGGTAACAAAATAATCTCATGAGGTAGAAGGAAGGAGGGACCTTGGTGGGAGAGGGGAAGGGTAGAAGAAATGGTGTCACAGTGCCAGGTATGGGAAGAGATAAGAGAGAAGCCCAAAGGACCACAAGAACAAATAGAAATAAGTAGCAGTGTGGGGTGGAAAGCATGGAAAACTGCTAGAAAGTCTCAGATGCCAGAGATATGAGAGACTTCCAGGAACCAGTGAGGATAACATTAGTTGAAATACCCAACAGCAGTGGGATAGAACCTGAAGAGACAACCTCCAGTAGATAGACATGATCCCCAGTGGCGGGATAGGGATATCCACCCATCTAAAAATTTTCAGAACTGTACCTGTCTAAAAGAAATACAGAGATGAAAATAGAGCAGAGGCTGAAGGAAAGGTCATCCAGAGACTTCCCCACTGTGTGTCATATACAGATCTTTTCTATGTATTTATATTGTTGAGGTATTATGGATATATCTTAGCTGTGTTGTTGAACTTGGAGGTCACAATACATGCTCCAAGTCAATTCTGGTTACAGGCGTAAATTAGAAGTGCAAAATAAGAAAAAAGTAACCTGTAGTTAACATGGCCACCTTAGAAAGTAGAACAAAGAGATCTACCAATGATATAGGAATGTCTTCAGATTTTTACTTAAAACTTAACTTTAAATAAAAGCCAATGACAGTCATGACCATGCTACCCTAATCAAACTATGGACCTGCCCACCATTGACCAATCATTTCCTGAGTATTGGTCTAATCCTTAAGACAATCAAACAAGTTTTTAGAATGATATGAAATCTCTTTTAAAAAATAAATTCCTCCTATGGATAGAGCCTTTCTGTTCTCCTGACATGAAATTCTTGGGAAAATTACCATTTCTCTTGGGTATATTGTTTCAAAAGTCTGATAGTGAGATTAAGAGAAGTAAATGCCTCTTTAGAATATCTTCATTTTTTCCAGACAGAGAACAGGGTGATTTAGTGTTATTTCAAGATTATAAAATTTCTTAGCAGACTTACTCATCTTCTGGCTCTTGTAATCATTCTGTCTCCTCCCCATGATATTCCTTGAGACTTGGATGCAGAAGCTATTTTGTAAATAAATCCACTGAGGCTGGGCCATGCAAGTCAGTGGTCTTAGTGTTTGACCAGCTATGGTTTTCTGTAGTGGTCTCTGTCTATTGCAAATGAAAAGCTTCTTTGAAGAAGGGTGAAAGCTAATCTCGTATATGTATATAAGTACACACAGAGTCCTGGGATTTAGAATTCAAGGGAGAGTGCCTTGAATGAAATGTTCAGCCAACACACTTTATGAAAATACAGAAAAAAGAAAAATCAAGGAACATATCTTCTACCTAAACAGGGCAACTCCAGAAATCAGTACCTAGACATATAGTCACCCCATATCTATATGCCTAGGTGGCAATGTAAGAATAAAATTAATAGCATGCAGGAAAATATGTGACTACCAGATCCCAAATACCCAAGTACAGCCGGTCCCTAATATTTCAACATAGCTGAAACACAAGAAAAAATATGATTAAAAAAAAAACAACTTTATGAAGGAGACAGAGTTCCTTAAACAGGAAATGAATAAACCACTTTAGAAAATTCAGGAAAACAGAAGCAATGAGAATAGTTAATAAATCCCCCAAAAGAGGTCCATGAAAACACAAATAATTGGAGAAAATGTACAATTCTCTTAAAGAAAGCAAAGGAAAATCAAATACACAACTGAAGGAAACACATAAAGTTGCTCAAGATAAGAAAATGGAACTTGAACCCCCAAAGACAGCACATTCTGAGAAAAGAACAGAAATAATAAATTCAGGAATACAAACAGGAACTGCAGAGGCAGGATTCATTAACAGAATACTAACGATGAAAAGTAGAATCTCAGGCACTGAAGATATGATAAAAGAAAGGAATACATTGGTTAATTGGTCAAAGAAAATATTAAATCTAAAAATTTTCTGACCAAAAAATTTAAAGTAATCTCTGGGACACTATGAAAACAAAACAAAAATATGAGTAGTAGGAATGGAGTATTGAGTTTACCACCTCAAGGCCCAGTTAATACTATCAAAAAAAATCACAGAAAAAAGAACAATAATGGACACCAAATGAATTGGAATAGGAGACAAAATCTTCTTGACACTTAATATTTAAAATACTAAATATAAACAACAAAACAATAATATTAAAAGCCACAAAGTAAAAGGCCCAATTAGCATGTCAAGGTAAAATTATTAAAATTACACCATAGTTCTTGATGGACACAATAAGATCAGAAGCCTTGAATAAATTGTGCAGAGATTATCAGAAACCCAAGATGCCAGCCACACGCTATACTCAGCAAAACTTTCAATTACCATAAGTAGAAAAAAATAACATATTTCAATATAAAGTCAAATTTCAACAACGTTTGTCTACAAAACTAGCCCTACAGAAAGAGCTAGAAGAAAAAAAATTCAACCAAAGGAGGCTAACTATACACATGACACTACAGGATATAATAATAATAATCCTCCATCGGTAAAATAAAGAGAAGGAAATACACACACACACACACACACACACACACACATACACACACACACACACACACACACACACACACACACACACCCCATAACCTCCAACAAGAATAATTCCACAAAAATAACAGGAAACAGTGGTAACTTCATTGATATCTATCTTTCAATATCAATGGGCTCAATTCCACAACAAAAAGACACAGACTAAAACAATGTATGTAAAATCAGGATTCATCCTTTTGTTGAATATAAAAGAAAAAAATCTCACTATTAAGGCTAAACATTACCTCAAAGTAAAAAAAAAAATAGAAAAAGATATTGCGTGATTTCTATCTGTGCCTGGAGCTGACCGTGTGCCACAGATCTCTGTATCCAGATCCCGCTGGCAGAAAGATGATATACAGGAGTAATGACCCTCCTGAGAGCACAGGTGAGTCTACCACTTCTGCTCACTTTCCTGGCCCAAGACAAACCTGCATAGAGCCTTTGGGCACAGGAACTGAGGAGAAGTCTGAGACAGGATGCAAGTTTCCACCTGTGCCTGGAGCTGACCTTGTGCCACAACTCTTTTTATGCATATCCCAGGGGGAAAGAGTTGGATTCTCAGAAGTATGGTCTCAGAGATGAGACCATCAGTTGTGCCACATTCCTGGACAAGAGGAAGCCACCAGGAGTAACCTAGGAGCAGTTTGGGACAGGTTCCTTCTAGTTTCTGCCTGCATTCAGAGCTGACCCTGTGCCACAGCTCCATGTACTCAGATCCCATTGGAAGAAGGTCTGTCTCCAGGAGTGCTTACAGGGTTATAGGAGGGTTAAGCCACTGTCAGAGAGACCAAGAAGCAGATGGTAAGGCAAGGGTAAGCACCTAAACAACAAAAAACGAGACCATTTTGTATCAATAGAACACAGTTCCTGTACCACAGTAAACTCTGGATATGCTAACACACCAAAAAAAAAAAGAAAAAAAAAAAAGCAAGATTTTTATTTAAAATCTCAACTCATAGTGATGTTAGAGGACTTTAAGAAGGACATAAATAACTTGCTTAAAGAAATACAAAACAACACAGGTAAACAAGTAGAAACCCTTAAAGAAGAAACACAAAAATACCTTAAAAATTATAGGAAAACACAACCAAACCAGTGAAAGAATTGAAGAAAGCCAAGCCGGATATAAAATACTAACAATAAAGAAATCACCAAGGGAGACAACCCTGGAGATAGAAAATCCAGGAAAGAGATCAGTAATCATATATGAAAGCATTACCAATAGAATACAAGAGATAGAAGAGAGAATCTAATGAGCAGAAGATGCCATAGAAAACATGGATACAACTGTCAAAGATAATGTAAAACACAAAAGGCTCCTAGCCCAAAACATCCAGGAAATCCAGGACACATGAGGAGATCAAACCTAAGGATAATAGGTATAGAAGAGAGTGAAGATTCCCAAATTCAAGGGCCAATAAATATCTTCAACAAAATTATAGAAGAAAACTTTCCTAACCTAAAGAAAGAGATGCCCACAAACATACAAGAAACCTACAGAACTCCAAATAGATGGGACCAGAAAAGAAATTCCTCCCGTCACATAATATTCAAAATACCAAATGCACAAAACAAAGAAAGAATATTAAAAGCAGTAAGGGAAAAAGGTCAAGTCACATATAAAGGCAGACCTATAAGAATTATACCAGACTTCACACCAGAGACTGTGAAAGCCAGAAGATCCTGTGCAGATGTCATACAAACCCTAAGAGAACAAAAATGCCAGCCCAAACTACTAAAATCAGTAAAACTCTCAATTAAAATAGATGGAGAAAACAAGATATTCCATGGCAAAACCAAATTTACACAATGTCTTTCCACTAATCCAGCTAAACAAAGATTAATACAAGGAAAACTTCAACACAAGGAGGGAAACTATACATTGGAAAAAATAATAAAGTAGTCTAACTTTAACTAACCCAAAGAAGATAGCCACACAAACATAATTCCACCCCTAACAATGAAAATAACAGAAAAGAACAATCACTGGTACCTAATATCTCACAACATCAATGTACTAATTTCCCCAATAAAAAGAGATAGAAGACTAACAGAATGAATACTTAAAGAGGACCCTTCATTTTGCTACATACAAGAGACACAAATCAGTGACAAAGACAGCTAATACCTCAACGTAAAAGGCTGGATAAAATTCCAAGCAAATGGTCCCAAGAAACAAGCTGGAGTAGCCATTTTAATAACAAACATAACCAATTTTCAAAGAAAAGTTATCAAAAAAGATAAGGAAGGACACCTCATATTCACCAAAGGGAAAATGCTCCCAAATGAACTCTCCATCCTGAATATCTATGTTCCAAATCCAAGGGCACCTATATTCATTTAAAAAAAATTAACTACTAAAGCTCAATGAATACATTGCAATTCACAATAATATTGAGAGACTTCCCCACTCCACTCATCAATGGACAAATCATGGAAAAAGAAACTAAATAGAGATACAGAGAAATGAGCAAAAGTTAGGAACTAAACGGACTTAATAAATGTCTATAGAATATTTCACCTAAAACAAAAGAGTGTTCCTTCTCAGCACCTCATGTTACAAAATTGGACAAAAGAATTGGTCATAAAACAGGCCTCAACAAATACAAGAATATTGAAATAGTCCATGCATCCTATCAGATCACCATGGATGAAGACTGGTCTTCAGTAACAACAATAACAACAGGGAGCACACATACTCATGGAATACTTTTTGGAATTTATTGAAAATGAAGGAACAACATATCCAAACTTATGGAGCACAATGAAAGTGGTGCTAAGAGGAAATCTTGTAGCTCTGAGTAGCTCCAAAAAGAATCTGAGCAGAACATACAGTAGTAACTTGACAGCATACCTAAAAGCTCTAGAACAAACCGAAGCAGATATGTTTAAGAATACACCACAAGAAATAATCAAACTCAGGGCTGAAATCAACCAAGTCGAAACAAAAAGAACTATATGAAGAATCAACAAAACCAGGAGCTGATTCTTGAGAAAATCTGCAAGATACATAAACCCTTAGACAGACGAAGCAGAGGGCACAGACAGAACATCCAAATTAACAAGTTCATAAATGAAAAGGGAGACATAGCAACAGAAACTGAGGAAATTTAAAAAATCATCAGATTCATAAAACTGCAAAGTTTCTGTAAGTAAAAGGACCCTGTCTTAGGAAAAAGGGTAACCAAGATTGATAAAATTTCTTTACCAATTCTACAGCTGATAGAGAGCTAATATCCAATATATTACAAAAAAAAAAAAACCAAGAAAATCCATGAAATCAAATAACCCTATTAAAAATGGGGTACAGAGCAAAACAAAGAATTTTCAACTGAGGAATATTGAGTAGCTGAAAAGCACCTAAATGAATATTCAACATCCTTAGTCATCAGGGAAATGCAAATCAAAAGAACCCTGAGATTCCATCTCACACAGTCAGAATGGCCAAGATCAGAAACTCAGGTGACAACAGATGCAGGTAAAGCTCTGGAGAAAGAGGATCACTCTTCCATTGTTGGTGGGCTTTCAAGCTGGTACAACCCCTCTGGAAATCAGTCTAAAGGTTGCTTAAAAATTGGATGTAGTGGCAGCCCCCAAGGAGTGACTTCAGGCCCAGGACCAGAGGTAAGACCAACTTTTCTGCTCCAAGAGACGTGCCTGGTGGATTCAAGACACACACCCACAAGAATAGCTGAAGACCAGTAGACAGGAAAGATTAACACCTGAAAGCAGAATACTCTGTTTTCATAACTGGTTGAAAGAAAACAGGAAAACAGGTTTAGAGCAGTCCTGACATACAAGCCTACAGGAAGGTCTAGCCACTTTCAGAAACAGCAGAACAAGGTGACACCAGAGACATCCTGATGGTAAGAGACAAGAGCAGGAAACCAAGCAACAGTAACCAAGACTACATGGGATCATTGGAGCCCAATTCTCCCACCAAAGCAAACACTGAATATCCAAACACACCAGAAAAGCAAGATCTATATTTTAAAACACATTTAATCATGACATAAAGAACTCCCTTAGAGAAACAGAGGAAAACATAAATAAACAAGTAGAAGCCTGTAGAGAGGAATCACGAAAATTCCTGAAAGAATTACAAGAAAACACAATCAAACAGGTGAAGGAATTAAAAAATGGAAATAGAAGCAATGAAGAAATCACAAAGGGAGAAAACCCTAGATATGGAAAACCAAAGGAAGAGACAAGGAACCACAGATACAAGCATCACCGAGGAAAGATAAGAGATAGAAGAGAGAATCTCAGGAGCAGAAGATTCCATAGAAATTATCAAAACAACTGTTAAAGATAAAGAAAAATGGAAAAAGCTACTGGCCCAAAACATGCAGGAAGTCCAGGAAACAATGAGAAGATCAAACCTAAGGATGATAGTTATAGAAGAGAGCAAAGATTCCCAGCTCAAAGGACCAGTAAATATCTTTAAGAAATTCATAGAAGAAAACTTCCCTAACCTAAAGAAAGAGATGCCCATAAACAAACAAGAAGCCTACAGCACTCCACATAGATTGGACCAGAAAAGGAACTACTCCAGTGATAAAATAGTCAAAACACCAAATGCACAAAGCAAAGCAAGAATATTAAAAGCAGTAAGGGAAAAAGGTCAAGTAACATATACAGGCAGACCTATAGAATCACACCAGTCTTCTCACCAGAGACTACGAAAGCCAGAAGATCCTGGACAGATGTCATACCGACCCTAAGATAACAAAAATTCCAGCTCAGGTTACTGTATAGAGCAAAACTCTCAATTAACCTAGATGGAGAAACAAGGATATTCCATGACAAAACCAAATTTACACAATATCTTTCTACAAATTGAGCCATACAAAGGATAATAAATGGTAAATCCCAACACAAGGAGGCAAGATACACCCTAGAAAAAGCAAGAAACTAATTATCTTGCAATAAAACAAAAAGAAGACAAGCACACAAACATGATCTCACATCCAAACATGAATATAACAGGAAGCAGCAATCACTATTTCTTAATAACTCTCAACATCAATGGAATCAATTCCCCAATAAAAAGACACAGATTAACAAAGTGGATAAGCAACGAGTACCCAGCATTCTGCTGCCTACAGGAAAAACACCTCAGAGAAAAAGGCAGACACTACCTCAGGGTAAAAGGCTGGAAAACAACTTTCCAAGCAAATGGTATGAAGAAGCAAGCTGGAGTAGCCATTCTAATATTGAATAAAATCGATCTTCAACCAAAAGTCATCAAAAAAGATAAGGAAGAACATGTCATATTCATCAAAGGAAAAATCTACCAAGATGAAATTTCATATTTCATATTTAAATCCTAAATATCTATGCTCCAAATACAAGGGCACCTACATACATAAGAGAAACCTTACTAAAGCTCAAATCACACATTACACCTCATACAATAATAGTGCACAATTTCAACACACCACTCTCATCAATGGACAGATCACAGAAATAGAAATTAAACAGAGAAGTAGTCAGACTGTGAGAAGTCATGAACCAAATGGATTTAACAGATATTTATAGAACATTCTGTCCTAAAACAAAAGGACATACCTTCTTCTCACCACCTCATGGTACTTTCTCCAAAATTGACAATATAATCGGTCATAAAACAGGTGTCAGCAGATACAGAAAGATAGAAATGATCCCATGCGTCCTTTCAGACCGTCACAGGTTATTGCTGGTCTTCAATAAAAATGGGGAAAGAACACCCACATATACATGGAAGTTGAGCAATGCTCTACTCAATGATAACCTGGTCAAGGAAGAAATAAAGAAAGAATTTAAAGATGTCTTAGAATTTAATGAAAAAAAAGGTGCAACATACCCAAACTTATGGGACACAAGGAAAGCTGTGCTAAGAGGAAAATTCATAGTTCTGAGTGCCTGCAGAAAGAAACAGGAGAGAGCATATATCAGCAGCTTGACAGCACACCTAAAAGCTCTAGAACAAAAAGAAGCAAATACACTCAGGAGGAGTTGAAGGCAGGAAATAATCAAACTCAGAGCATAAATCAACCAAGTAGAAACAAAAAGGATTATACAAAGAATCAAAGGAACAAAAAGCTAGTTCTTGGAGAAAATCAACAAGATACATAAACCCTTAACCAGACTAACCAGGGAACACAGAGAGTATGTCCAAATTAACAAAATCAGAAATGAAAAGGGAGATATAACTACAGAATCAGAAGAAATTCAAAAAAATCATCAGATCCTACTACAAAAGCGTATATTCAACACAACTTGAAAATCCACAGGAAATGGACAATTTCCTAGACAGATACAAGGTACCAAAGTTAAATCAGTAACAGATAAACCATTTTAACAACCCGATAACTTCTAAAGAAATAGAAGCAGTCATTAACTGTCTCCCAAACAAAAGAAGCCCAGGTCCAGATGGGTTCAGTGCAGAATACTATCAGACATTCATAGAAGACTTCATACCAATACTATCCAAACTATTCTACAAAATTAAAACAGATGGAGCGCTACCGAATTCCTTCTATGAAGCCAGAATTACTCTTATACCTAAACCACACAAAGACCAAAATAAGAAAGAGAACTTCAGAACAATTTCCCTTATGAATATTGACACAAAAATAGTCAATAAAATTCTTGCAAACCGAATCCAAGAGCACATCAAAACATTCATCCATCATGATCAAGTAGGCTTCATCCAAGGGATGCAGGGATGGTTTAATATAGGAAAACCATCAACATAATCCACTATATAAACAAACTGAAAGATAAAAACCACATGATCATTTTATTAGATGCCAGGAAATCATTTGACAAAATTCAACACCCCTTCATGATAAAAGTCTTGGAAAGAATAGGAATTCAAGTCCCATACCTAAACATAGTAAAAGCCATATACAGCAAACCAGTAGCTAACATTAAACTAAATGCAGAGAAACTTGAAACAATCCCACTAAAATCTGGGACTAGACAATGCTGCCCACTCTCTCCCTACTTATTCAATATAGTTCTCAAAGTCCTAGCCAGAGCAATCAGAAAACAAAAGGAGATCAAAGGGATACAAATTGGAAAGGAAGAATTCAAAATATCACTATTTGCAGATGATATGATAGTATATTAAGTAATCCCAAAAGTTTCACCAGAGAACTACTAAACCTGATAAGCACTTTCAGCAAAGTGGCTGGGTATAAAATTAACTCCAATAAATCAGTAGCCTTCCTCTACACAAAAGAGAAACAAGCCGAGAAAGAAATTAGGGAAATGACACCCTTCATAATAGTCCAAAATAATATAAAATACCCCGGTATGACTTTAACCAAGCAAGTGAAAGATCTTAATTCCAAGTGGATCAAGGACATCTGCATCAAACCAGATATACCCAAACTAATAGATGAAAAAGTGGGGGAGAATCTCGAACACATGGGCCCTGGAGAAAATTTCCTGAACAAAACACCAATGTCTTATGCTCTAAGATCAAGAATTGACAAATGGGATCTCATAAAGCTACAAAGCTTCTGTAAGGCAAAGGACACTGTTGTTAGGACAAAACAGCAACCAACAGATTGGGAAAAGATCTTTAACAATCCTACAACTGATAGAGCTCTCATATCCAAAATATACATAGAACTCAGGTAGTTAGATGGCAGGGAGACAAATAATCCTATTAAAAAATGGGGTTCAGAGCTAAACAAAGAATTCATTCCTGAGGAATGCCGTATGGCTGAGAAGCACCTTAAGAAATGTTCAACATGTTTAGTCATAAGAGGAATGCAAATCAAAACGACCATGAGATTCCATCTCACACCAGTCAGAATGGCTAAAATTAAAAAATGCCGGCAACCACAGATGCTGGCGAGGATGTGGAGAAAGAGGAACACTCTTCCATTGTTGGTGGGATTGCAGACTGGTACAACAATTCTGGAAATCAGTCTGGAGGTTCCTCAGAAAATTGGACATTGAACTACCTGAGGACCCAGCTATACCTCTCTTAGGCATATACCCAAAAGATGCTCCAACATATAACAACGACACTTGCTCCACTATGTTCATAGCAGCCTTATTTATAATAGCCAGTAGCTGGAAAGAACCCAGATGCCCTTCAACAGAGGAATGGATACAGAAAATGTGGTACATCTACACAATGGAATATTACTCAGCTATCAAAAACAATAACTTTATGAAATTCATTGGCAAATGGATGGAACAAGAAATATCATCCTGAGTGAGATAACCCAATCACAGAAAAACACATGTGGTATGCATTCATTGGTAAGTGGATATTTGCACAAATGCTCGACTTACACTATATGTACAGAACACTTGAAACTCAAGGATGACCAAAATTCAAAGGCTTCACTCCTTGTAAAGGGGAACAAGAATACATTTGGGAGGGAATATGGAGGCAAAGTTTAGAACAGGGGCTGAAGGAACACCCATTCAGATCCTGCCCCTCATGTGTCCCATACATATACAGCCACCAAACTAGGTAAGATGGATGAAGCAAAGAAGTGCAGGCTGACAGGAACTGGATGTTGATCTCTCCTGAGAGACACAGCCAGAATACAGCACATATATATATGTGAATGCCATCAGCAGACCACTGAACTGAGAACGGGACTCTCATTGAAGGAATGAGAAAAAGGAATGAAAGAGCTTGAAAGGTCTTGAGACCCCATATGAACAACAATGCCAACCAACCAGAGCTTCCAGGGACAAAGTCACTACACAAAGACTATACGTGGACTGACCCTGGGCTCCAACTGCATAGGTAGCAATGAATAGCCTTGTAAGAGCACCAGTGGAAGGGGTGGCCATTTTTCCTGCCAAGACTGATCCCCCAGTGAACATGATTGTTTGGGGGAGGGCGGTAAGGGGGGAGGATGGGAGGGGAACACCATCTCGAAGGGAGGGGAGCGTTAGGGAGATGTTGGCCTGAAACTGGGAAATGTATAATAACAATTGAAATGTAAATAAGAAATACCCAATTTAATAAAGATGGAGAAAAAAATGGGATGTAGTACTACCTGAGGACCCAGATACACCAGTCCTAGGCATATACCCAAAAATGCTCCAACATATAACAATGATACATGTTCCACTAAGTTCATAGCAGCCTTATTTATAATAAGCAGAATCTAGAACGAACCCAGATGTCCTTCAACAGAGAAATTAATACAGAAAATGTGATACATTTACACAATGGAGTACTACTCAGCTATTATAAACAATTTCTTCATGAAATTTACAGGCAAATGGATAGAACTAGAAAATACCATCCTAAGTCAGGTAAGCCAATTAAAAAGAACACACATGGTATGTACTCACTGATAAGTATATATTAGCGCAAAATGTCTGAATACCCAAGATACAATTTACAGACCAAACGAAGTTCAAGAAGAAGGGGTCTGGAGAGATGGCTCAGTGGTTAAGAGCGCTGACTGTTCTTCCAGAGATCCTGAGTTCAAATCCCAACAACCACAGGGTGGCTCACAACCATCTGTAATGAGATCTGAAGCCTTCTTCTGGTGTGTCTGAAAACAGCTAGAGTATACTTATAATAAATAAATGAAATATTAGAATATTAAATGCATCTTGAACTTCAAAAAAAAAAGAAGAAAGACAAAAGTGTGGAGCTTCAATCCTTCTTAGAAGGGACAACAAAATACACATAGGAGGAAATACAGAGACAAAATGTAAAGCAGAGACTGAAGGAAAAGCCATCCAAAGACTGCCCCACCTGGTGATCCATCCCATATACAGTTACCAAACCCATACTTTGCAGATGCCATGAAGTGCTTGCTGACAGGAACCTGATATAGCTGTCTCCTGAGAGGTTCTGCCAGTATCTGACAAATACAGAGCTGGATGCTCATAGCCAACCATTGAACTGAGAACAGGGTCCCCAAAGGAGGAGTTAGACAAAGGACTGAAGGAGATGAAGGGGTTTATAACTCCTTAAGAAGAACAACAATATCAAGAAACCAGACATCCCAGAGCTCCCAGAAAATAAACCACCACCAAAACAGTGACCATGGAGTGAACAATGCCTCCAGTCGCAAATTTAGCATAGCCTTGTTGGGAATCAGTGGGAGAAGAGGCCCTTATTCTTGGGAAGGCTTGATACCCCAGTGTAGGGGAATGCCAGGGTGGGGAGGAAGGAGGTATTGGTTGGGTGGGTGAATGGGATAGTACCCTCATAGATATGGGGGTGGGCGATGAGATAGGGGGTTGCCAGAGGGGAAACCAGGAAAGGGAATAACATTTGAAATGTAAAGAAAGACAATATCCAATTAGAGAAAAATAAAAACCAGAAAAAACGAAACAAACAAAAATAAGAGGAAGTAATTTCAATACACTTTATAGATCTAGAGAAAAATTCTAGATAATTCCAAAAACTAAATTAAAATGCAAAGCTACAAACACTATATTAAAGAAGTAAACTGCTTATGAGTGACACTTTTAGAGTAAAAGCATGAAGGAAATGTTGTAAACTAAATTATTCTTCATGTCTCTCTAGGATTAGTGTCACAAACAATATAATTATTTTCCTTTACTACCTTCTGCCTGTTTTCATCACAATCATTACTCACACAAGAGCTGATTTTCTTTCCATACTCAGTTTAATTTTTTCTTTCAATAAATATCTTTTAAATCACAATTATTATCACAAAATATACTGATCAGATTCATACCATATTTTCATCTCATCCCTGTATGAATGAGGCATGAATTTATAGCTAACCTAGACTACACATTATGTTGCAAGTCATCCTTGGAAATGAAGTAAAATTCTGCCCCATAAAATGGCCCTGCTGACAGCTTAGTTCATTATAAATATGAAGGACATGATATATGCATTTCATAATCTGAGCATGTGTGTTCCTGAATGTGAAGTGCAGTGAGAGAGTTATTAGATTAGTATAGACTGAATACTGTGCTCAGTTTGGAGAATTGAAATAAAGAAAGAAATTATACACATATTCCACATTGTTTAATCGAAAGGATTATGTGGGATGGAAAGATTCCTTTAAGGTCAAGAGCATATTTCGGTCTTTCCTGTGTACTAGAGTTCAGTTCTAAACACCCACTTGACATTGATCAAAAATGTACAATTCCAGAGAATACAGGAGACAAATCTGACAGTATGCTCTGTAGAAAGGTTGTCAGACAGACAGACAGACACATACACACACTCACACACATGCACACATCCACATGCATGCACAAACACACACACACTCGCACACAAAGAGAGAGACAGAAAAATAATGAAATACATTTTTAAGGATGTATTTATTTCATTTATGAATACACTGAGGCTATCTTCAGACACACCAGAAGAGGGCATCAGATCCCATTATAGATGGCTGTGAGCCACCATGTGTTTGTTGGGAATTGGACTCAGGAACTCTGGAAGAGTAACTCTTAACAGCTAACCCATCTCTCCAGCCCATGAAATACATCCTAAAGCAAAAACAAAACTAGTAACTATGGAATCTTGCTCATGAAAAATCAACTTTTGGTCTGTAAAAATGGTTCAGTGATAAGAAGCACTTGCTGCTTTCTCAGAGGATGGGGGTTTTGTTCATAGCACCCATGTCAAGTGCCCCACTCCTTTCTGTAACACCAACTCCACAGGATCAGATACCTTCCTCTGGTCGCTATTGGCAATGCACTACCATACACAAACTCAAGGTTGCACATATATAAACATATTTTAAAATAAAATTTTACAGTAAGAATAAATTTTCAATATATATAAATATATATGTATATGATTAACAGAATTGGCATTCCAAATATATAAATAATTTTACATTATGAAAAGTACAGGGAGCTTGATGAAATTGTTATAACCCATTTTACCAAAGAAGTAAAATGCATGTCTTATAATAGGTAAAAGAAATTGAAATTTACAATATGGAAATTTTAATTAATGCTTGGATATAAGATTTATAAGAAAATGTACACATTTTTGATAATGAATAATACTTAAATTAGCTAATCAGAAGATAATTTATTCAAACATTTATTCATAATTCTCAACTACCTAGAAGTAAAAGATTCCACATATAAAACTATCTTCAGTTTCACCCACAGTATATGTAGGAAAATATTCAAATGGATTTAAACACAAAACAAAAAAATTAGATATAAATTTTATACCAATATAAAAATGGTTCTTAATTTTGCTGTCACTGTACATTAAATTACCCAAAGGCATTGCAAATAAATTAGCCACTGTTAACCTCAATACAATTATTATAGATGTGAAAGCATAAGGGTAAAGGTAATAAGACATAAAAGCATTCATTAATTAACAAGGTTGGTATATTAAAAAGCATTTCTGTTATCTAAATATGATTTATTTGCTTGGCTACCACAAAAATCTGAGCCTAACTTGTGTTCACAGTTTCAGTAAATGTTTGTCAAAGTCAAGACAACAGAGTATATATATATATATATATATATATATATATATATATACATATGTCTGTGTATATATATATGTATATATATGTGTGTATATGTGTATATGTATGTATATATATATACATATATATTACATATTCATAGTTATGTGTTACATATTTCTCTCATTATTGGAGCTAAATATCTAATAAAAATCATTTGAAGGAGAGAGAATATTTGGAGTTCTTCATTTTAGGGTTTAGTCCAAAGTTGTGAATATATATGGCAATAGAGTTCTTCCACATCTGCACGTAAGTAAGCAAAAAAAGGGAAATGGCAGCAGTCAAAGTACCTTCTCTTTTCTATTATTTCACTTAATCTGAGACATAAGTCCTTGAGATAGTATCCTGCACCTTCCGAGTGCATCATTCTCCCTCAGTTAAAACCCTCTCAATATTCCATAGAGGGCATATCCACAGATTTAACCTAGTATTTCCAAATGTAGTCATGTGAACAATAAAGTGGATAGAAGAAATTGTTAGAATGTATTACACCCACTGGAGATTGAGTCAATGAATCAAACAGCAGATACTAATAATGCTAAATATAGCAACCCAATTACTTTCCCCTTCATTAGCTTGCTTCTTACCATTTTGTGTCCTCTATATTTTTATACTCTAACAAAAGACATAATTTACATTTGAGACCACATACTTAATTTGATCTGCAGGTAGATTTTTTTTCTTTTATCATGTAAGTCATAACAAATTCTTATATTGGAAAGGCAAATGTTCATTGGGACAGGTTTATTTTTTTTAGAAATGTAGCTTCTGTTCCAGTAAATAGGGCGAAACTCATGGATATTCTTGAAATACCTAATGTGTTCAGTAGTTTTTTTTTTATTTTTTTTATTTTTTTAAAGGGCATACATGACTTTGTAAGTAGTAGGAAAGCAAGTTCAGGGAGGATTGTGTAGGAAATGATCAAACTATATTTTAAGTTTAAAAACTCAATGAAATTCAAATGTCTCTCAATAATCTCAAAATGTTTTTTCATCAGCTAATATGTAACATGCCAATAATGAAATGAAAATAATGACACTTTTAGCCAATAATTTTGTAGCAGTGATCCCTTCAAAGATTGCCCAGGTCTACTTCTTTCCTTCAAAGTAGACCTAAGTCCAAAACAGTGACTGGAGTTGTCCCATTACCAGAAAAAGTGTGTACACACACACACACACACACACACACACACACACACACACACACACACACACACAAACAGTCACACAGTTAAAATTGAAACTACTTATCACAGCCCTTCCTTTGAACTTGAAAAAAAAAAGGAAATCCTACATCTAGCTTTGAAACTGTACGGGAGTAGTTGCTTCTTTTGCTGAAATTATCGTTTCAGCACTATGAGTGAACAGCTTACAAC
The DNA here is from genome assembly GCF_011064425.1 of Rattus rattus. Lineage (NCBI taxonomy): Eukaryota > Metazoa > Chordata > Mammalia > Rodentia > Muridae > Rattus > Rattus rattus. The sequence continues at coordinate 14,908,830 of NC_046161.1, read as the reverse complement.
CAGCAGTTTCTGCTCAACACTCTGCTGTCCACAATAGTTACTCACAAATGTGTGGCATATATGTATGCACAGACAAATGCACACATATGCAGATATACATATCACTAAAGCAAAACTACAGTGGGATTGAGAAATTGTGGTAAAACCAATGCCAGCACCACTAGAGGACCAGGATTCAATTTCTACCTTCTACTAAGCAGCTACCTACCATTCGCAGCTCTCAGTCCAGGACATGACACCCTCTTCTGGCCTATATGGAAACTAGGCATATCCATTGTATTCTTACATACATATAGACAAAAGATCAAAACAAATAAAATAAAGTAGAATTATATTTTAAAAAAAATCTGTTCTCAGATTCAAGGAAATAAAATCAAAGCAAGAGAGATTTAAAAAACAATTAGAAGAAATAAGTTATTTTATCTCAATAGAAATCCTTTAGCTGTCACATACTATCAATGCACAAGCTCAAGGTTTATCACACATCACAAAAGAGAGGCTGTCCTACCAATAACTTTCTTCAGGGCCTCCTTCATATCTTTGTTTCTCAAACTGTAAACAAAAGGATTCATCATTGGAGGAATTATTGAATACATCACTGAAGCCACAGCGATCTTCTTTGGTGAATCAATTACATTTGAGATAATGTATACACCAAAACCTGTGCCATAGAACAAGGCAACAACCAATAAATGAGACCCACAAGTGGAAAAGGCTTTGTACTTTCCTTCTGATGATGGCATTTTCAATACTGTAAACACAATGTGAGTATAAGAAAAAATTATTCCATAGAGAGGAACGCCAGCAAAAATAGAAGCTGAAACAAATATCAAGATGTTGTTGATGAGGCTGTCAGAACAGGCAAGCTTGAGGACTTGTGCAATTTCACAGAAGAAGTGGAGGATTTCCAGGTCTGTGCAGAAGGACAAGTGTAGTACCATCAGACTATGCACAAGCCCGTTTACAATACTAATGGTTAGAGAGATAAGAACCAGAATAATACAGAAGCAGGGGTTCATGAGGACTGTATAGCGTAGAGGATTACAAATGGCTATGTAACGGTCATAGGCCATTACTCCAAGGAGAAAACATTCAAAAATGGTACAAACTACAACAAAGCAAACCTGGCTGAGGCAGCCTGCATAAGTGATCCTCTGATCCTGTGTTTGTATGTGCACCAACATCTTTGGGACTGTGATGCTGATTAAATATATGTCATTAAAAGACAGATGACAGAGAAAGAAGTACATGGGGGTGTGAAGATGGCGGTCACAGTTGATGGCCAACATTATAAGAAGATTTCCAGAAATGGTAATCAAGTACATGCATAGAAAAAAACCAAAGATGAGTGGCTGCAGCTCTGTATCATCTGTGAGGCCACGTAGAAAAATATCCAAAGCAACTGATTTGTTTTTAACTTCCATGTTAGACATGAATCTTAAGGAAAGGAGGTGAGAAGTTATTGAAATATAGGAATTTCAGGTAGCACTGTAAAATTAGATTTGTTAGAAAACAACTTTTTACATTCCTTTGTCTTTTCAATTTAACCCTTTATTCACAATAGAAATGAAATGTGAGGAAATTAATTTGAAGGAAACAGCATCTAGTTTTTCCTCCTAGCTATGACTATCTAGTAATTAATATCAATAGTGAACTTCCTTCTACCCTCCACTATCAACAAATGAAGTGTAACACAAGTCTGAATAAATAATAAAATTCATTGTACTTGAGAGATGGAATTTTTTCTCTGAATGAAATTTCACCTACCATTACCAAAGGATAACAATAAAAGAATGATCCAGTAAAAAGTTTCATAATAATGTGTTCTGTACTGAGTTGATAACAGTACAATTGTGTCAATTATTTATAATTGTCTTATGCATGCTCTTTTGATTCACCATGATGATAATCTAATAATTACTCCTTCATTTCTGAAAATTAGTCATGTGGTCTGTATTTTTTGTCTGTCCTCCAGAATGATGTAAATATCTCACCTGTGTGTTGTAAAAGGATGAAATCTCTTAGAAATGCAAACAGACAATAGGAAAGAAGTTCCTACTTAAAGATGAATAATCTCTGAACTGAGTACAGGGTATTTCAACATTTTTGAAACGCTGTTGAATAGGTCACAAGCTAAATGCTTTATCTCTTAATCTCAGGAGACTTGATGTTCAATGTTCTCATTAAAACAACTACATAACTATTACTCTAAACCCAGGAGTTCATATTCTTAAAGACCAATAATAACAATAGTGGAGAATTTTGAATGGCAATTCTCTTATGTTGGAGACTAGTTGAGCACAACTGAGTTTCCTCACACACTTCACAGCATTGCATATGTAAAACATAACACTGCTCTCATAAACTTTATACATCCTTTTTAACGTTCTTTACAAACTAAAGGTTCTTTATCTTTTTCATGGTCTCATTTAGTCTATATCTAATTTTATTTTTTATGAATATCTTCTATTTCAATGAACACAGTTCTAGATGTCCAAGTTCTCAACTATCATAAAAATTCAAACAAGGTTATCTTGCCTGGACATCATCTCTACTGACTAAATCTTAATTTTTGTTCCTTCTCTGCTGTATTTTTATTTTCTGTTTAAGATCACTGCTGATAGTAAGACAGTGTGAAAGTACTATTAACCCACACATTGAATTTGTGAAATATCTAACTTTCACAATTTTTTGCAATTTCTTTTCCTATGAAAGATGATAATGTGTTTAACTATTGCATTTTTTGAATTTTTTAATTTTACTTAAATGTTTTCCTTTTGACTGTTGTTTTGTTTAAAGCTGGACATTATTCAGAGACTAAAAAGGCATGTGATTAACACCCTTAAAACAAATATATCAGCCTTATAACTCATCTCTACAAGTAGGCTTTCTGGAATGGAGAAAAAATTCAAACATTCCACACTTCAGTCTTTTTCTTATTGAGCTACATTTCTAAGACTTGTGATGCATCTGTCTCCCCTTCCCATGAACTCTCCACCCATATATGTACAGAGTTTCAAATGCCTCTTAGTTTTAGATATCCATTCTTGTATTTCCTAACTCATCTCTTCCTTACACATGATTATTTGAGCCTCTGGATCCAGACCAGGCCCTTCCTTTTCATGTATCGATATGTTTTCTGTTTTCTCATTCTAGAAACATTTTTCTACTATCTGGTCCCGTACTTTATATTATTATTTATCTTTATACTGATTGTACACTGCTAATAATAGCTAACATTCATTTAAAAAATTAAATATATATCATCTTTATTTTTTGTGTGGATTACCACACTAAAAATAAATTTTTCTAGCTTTATCTAATTACCTGTAAGGTTCATGATTTTACTTTATAATAGCTGAGTAATATCACTCTGTGTTGATGTAACAAATATTCTTTATCCATTCATCCAATGAGAGACCTCTAGATTGTTTCAAGTTTTGATTATTATGAACATACGAACAATAAGCAGAGTTGAGCAAGTGTCAATGTAGTATGATATACAGTGTTTGGGTCTATGACCAAAATCTATCCCCAGCAACTTAAAGAATCACCACAATGATTTCCATAATAGCTATACAGGTTTGTATTCAAAATAGCAGAGAATAAATGTTTGTCTTCCTCTACATTTTGACCATCATGAGCTATGATTCATTTTAATGATCTTGGAATTGCAGTTTGCTCTAGAAGATATCTGAAAGTAGTTTTGATTAGCATTTCCCTAATGTTGGACATTGTTTTGTTACTGAGGCATTTGTTTCATCCTTTAAAAACTCTCCTCTTCTTACTGTATCTCACTTTGAAAATTTAGGTTTTTTTTCATGATGTACAGCTTTTTTAGGTCTTTACATATTTTAGATCTCAGAACTCTATCAGATGTGTGATTGATAAAAATTTTCCTATTCTGTATTCTGACACATTGTTTAAATAATGGTGTTCTTCGCCATTCAATTGCTTTTCAGGTTCATGAGGTCTCATCTATTAATTGTTGGTCACAGTGCCTGTAATATAAGCATTATTCTGTGCCAAAGATTTTAAGGCAATTCCCCCACTTTCTCTTTTATACGATCTACTGTATTTGGCCTTATGTTGAGGTCCCTTGTTCATTGAGAGCTAAATTTGGGCAAGTGGATAAAATGTATCTATTTGCATTCTTGTTCATGGAGCATCCAGCATGACCACTACAATTTTCGAAGATGTTGTCCTTATACAATATAAATTTTTAAATTCTTTTTCAAATATCATATATCCATAGATATGTGTCCTTATATTTGGGCCTTTAGTTCTATTTCCCTGATCAAGGTGTCTTTTATGGCACTATTCTATTGATTTTATGACTGTAACTGTGTAACATAATTTGAAATCTGGGATATTTATACCTATAGCAGATTTTTAAATATTGTCATTATTTAGTTTTGCTTTAACTATCTTGATTTTGTGTGTACATATTTCCATATGAAACTGAAAATTGCATTCTAATTTCTGTGAAGTATTAGCATTTTGATGAGAACTGTGTTGAACTTGTAGATTGGCCAATTTTACTGTATCAATAATACTAATCCATAAGCATTGATAGTTTCTGCCTTCTTCTGTATTTTTCAATTCCTTTTTTCAATGTCTTAGAGCTTTTATTGCACAATTGTTTCACTGACTTGACTAGACTTTGCCTAAGATAGATGATTTGAGGCTATTAGGAAAGATATTATTTCTCTTATTTTTTCCTGTAGTCTGAAATTTTTTGCAGAAAGGCTGGTGATATGGTCTGATATGTCTTAGAAAGTGATTGTTAGCAATATAAGAATAATAGTGTTGTTTATACATAAAACTCAATCATTTGTAAATGTAGTTTGGCTTCTTTAGTATTCATATCACCGTTAGGTCCTTACATTGTCTTATAGTTCTAGCAAAGAATTCTACTACTACTTTGAAAAAATACAGCAAAAGTACATGTCTTGTCTTACTGTTGATTTTAGTGAAAATGGTTTGACTTACTCTAAATTTATGCCTATACTATTTGTAGGTTTGTTTTTCAAGGACTAAATTATGTTGAGGTATATCATCTGTCTCACTATCTTCTTCAAAATTTTTACTTTAAAATGATATCAAATTTTGCAAAAGGCTTTCTGCATTTAATACAATGATTGTGTGGTTTCTGACCCTCAGGTTGTTTATTTTGTATGTAATATTTATTGATTTCTGGGTAGAAGAAAGGCATAGAACATGCTGTGTAAAAAATAAGACTGTATATGGTACTTACATTCCTTAATACAATGGTAGCATCATTTGAAAGAGAGTCTAAATGTCTATCTACCTAAGACAGATCAGACAAATAGGACTGGATATAGATATATAGAGGCCTTTGACCTCACACCACCTCCCTGAAAGAATAGATTTCATCATTCTGAGACATGGTTGCAGTTGTTAGTGGGAATAATGGTACATAGGGAGATGGTGGATGGTGGATGGGAGTAGGTGATGGAAATGACAATGCCTATAAACATTAATATGTGAGATCAGTGAGGGGAATAGTTTGGGTGGAGAAGATGAAGGTGTTGATTGATGAGACTGAGAAGTGAATTGAGGAATTGTTGGTGGGACTAGAGGATTTGATTATACCTGTGGTGGGGCCAGATCATTTATTTGTAAGGCAAAGGCAAAGGGAGCTATGGGGCCAAGAGTATGGTTATCCTTATAAGGAGCTGTGGCCTCTTCCAGGAGCATTTTATATGTGTGGCAAGAGATATAGAGAAAAGAAATGGAAGCCTTGAATATAGGTTGTTTCTGATTATTTGCCAGTACATTGCCAAAGGTTGTTATTATCTACTAGAAATTGGATATCAACTGTGAAATTTTTTGGCCAAAACCACTAATAATCAATCTGAGGCAAGAATTGTGATAATAGAATATAAGGAAGCAAGCTAAGTGACATTAGAGATTCCAAGAGAGAAAAGAGACTTGAGAAGACGTGGAAGAAGAGTAAAATCATGTGAATTAAATTGGGGAGGTCCCATAGTTGGTGAGACAAATATTTCTGAGAAGGTGATAGAAAAGAAATCCCAGTGTTAGGGTAAAAACTGGATTGAAAACAATGAAGAAAAATCTTCTCTCCAATCCAGTCACTGGGGGAAGGAGGTACTAGGAAACTTGCTAGAAGAAGATCATCATTGTATATAGACACCAGGTGACTTGGTTTGCAGATAGAAGGATACATAAAGATGGAACACTGAGACTCAGGGGTAAGTGCAGTAGTACAGAGACTTGATCAGGATAATATAGGAAAGTAGCCTACCATATTACCATGACTTTGTGGAAAAGTAGAACATACCTAGGCACTTCTCTAGGAAATGTACCCATTGAGAGGCAGCTATGAAAGTTGGCAGAGGCCAATACAGGCAAATGATCCATGCTACAAGATGGTTGTATTTGGGTTGAGTTAAAATGATCAAATGACAAAAAAAGGAGAACTGAAGGATCTCTCTCAGATCTCAGCATGAATTTAAATAGGGGCCACAAAACACCACTAAACTCAAAAAAACTCCATGGAAAATAAAGAGTAGATGCAAGCAAAAACTATCATATCAACTCAGACAGTAGAGGACAGTGTTAATTTATAAAAGTATCTTTTATGTAGACAAACAGGGGATTAATCAGCCCAAATACTGAAATAGCCAGGTAGGTTACCATGGTCACTCTGAAGATATATCAGTTGTGAAGAAAATAATTCAGGGGCCAACTGTCAAGTCAGTGAATTTCAAGTGTGACTTCTGCAAGTTGGTGTGTGCATTCAACGAAGAAGGGTTTTGTGAAAATTTCTTTTTAAGAACCTTGGAACATTGCCATCAGCACTGCCATAGTAGTTTCTCTATCTTGGAAACCTAATAATGAGGATGCCAAAAAGTATTGAGTTATTTAATTTCTTAGACATTTAGAAGAATGTGGTGCAAAATAAGTTCATGGCACTACTCGCTGAGTCCTCTGTGACAGCTCAATCTTCCCTGAACAGTCTGCTCTCCCTAGAAAACCTCGATTATCCCATCACCTCTTCATCACCCACCTTCATCAAACCTGTGGATCACAAGCCATACATGTCAGATTCCGTGACCCTACCCATTTTCCCTGCCTGTTGAGTCCACTGAGGCACTCCAAGCTTCCAGAAGCACTTTGCTATGCCCAACTTTCTCCTGCCAACTCTTGAACCACCTTCATCAGACCTGCAGATCCCAAATCATACAGGTTTCACTGACTTTCCTGACTCATCTCCTCTATCCACTGATTGAGCTTAGGGTACCCTAAGCTGCTCTGAGCCATCTGCTATCCATGGGGGACCCAACTCTCCCATCACCTCTCTGCCTATATTTCAGACCCACACCCATACAGCCCAACAATACCTATAAGAATTCGATGTTAAGCCCTCTCCCAATACTTAAACAACAGAAACATATGGGGATTAAAGCTATCCATATGGTTACAAGCGGTAGAGAGAAAACAATCCACAAAAGCCAAGGCAATATGACAACTTCAGAGCACAGCTACCCTACTACAGGAAACCCTAGTTAACACAACACAAATGAAATAGCTTGCAACCTTCAAAACCCACAGATTCCAGCCTAGACTATTATACCCAGAAAAACTCTCAATCACCATAGACGGAGAATACAAAATATTTCAAGACAAATCCAAAAATCTTAAAATGTCCATCCACAAATCCAGCCCTACAGAAGTTACGAAATAGAAAACTATCATCCAAAAAGAATAAGTATATCCACAAAAAAACAGAAAATAAATAATATCATACCAGCAAAACATGAGAGGAACACACAAATACAAAGACACACTAATACAACAAACATCAAAATAACATTTATAAAGAGCCTCCAGTCATTAATATCTCTCAATATCAGTGGACTAAAACAGATTCCAGTCATTAATATCTCTCAAAATAAGTGGACTCTATTTGCTATGAAAAAGACACATGCTAACAGAATGCATGTAACACAGGATCTTTCATTTTGCCTCATAAACAAACACACCTCAGCAGGAAAGATAGAAATTACCTCAAAGTAAGGGCTGTAAAATGTTTTCCAAGCTAATGGACCCAAAAAGTAATCTGGAGTAGCCATTCTAATTTATAATAATATAGATTTTCAACTAAAATTAATCCAAAGACTTAGGAAAGAAAAAAATTCATAAACGTGAAATGAAAAAAATAACCAAAATGATTTCTCAATTCTGAACATCTATGCCCCAAATTCTAGGGAACCCATATTTGTAAAACAAATATTGGCAAAGCTTACACTGTACATTGAATCTTACACAATAACAGTGGTAGACTTCAACACCCTACACTCACCAATTGACAGGTCATCCAGACAAAACCTAAATAGAAAAAAATAATGAAACTCTCAGACCTTATGATCTAAATGGACGTAACGGAATTCTATGGAATATTTCATTCAAACAAAAAAAAAAGAATAACTTCTTCTCAGCACCTCATGCATCCTTTTTCAAAATTTAACCATGTAACTGGTCACAAAGCAAGCTTCAAAAGATATGAAAAATTAAATAATGCTTTATATCTTATCAGACTACATCGGAAACACCAGAAAACTTACACACTCATGGAAATTGAAGAACTGTGTCCTCAACTATCTCTTAGTAAATGAAGAAATAAAGAAAGACCTTAAAGAACTTTTAGAATTCAATGAAAATTAAGGCAAAACATATGCATAGTTATGGCGCACAATGAAAGCCGGGTTAAGAGACAATTTCATAACATGAAGTACCTTAAATGAAATTAGAAAGTTACCATACCAGCAATTTAAAAGCACATCAAAAAGCTCTAGAAAAAAGAAGCAAGCCCACTGAAGAGGAGTAGAAGTCAGGAAATAATCAAAATCATGATTGAAATCCATCAGTTAGAAATAAGGAAATAATATACAAAATCAACTAAGTCAAAAGCTGGTTCCTTGATAATATTAACAAGACAGACAAACACTTAGCCAAACTAACCTAAACCCAAAGAAATAATAAATAAACAAAAACAGATATGAGAAGAGAGACAGAGCAACAAAAAATTGGGCAACTCAAAGAATAATTAGGTCTTACTTCAAAAGCCTGTATTTCACAAAATTAGAAAATCAAAGAAAATAGATGGTTTCCTAGACAGATACTACTAAACAAAGTTAAATCAAGATCAGGCAAACTATTAAATAGTCCTATAACCCCTAAGCAAATAGAAAATGTCATCATAAGTCTCTCAATCAAAATGCCTAGGGTCAAATGATTTTAGTCGAGAATTCTACCAGACTTTCAAAAAATTTAATATTTAAATTCATCAAGCTATTTAGAAAATAGAAAGCAGAAGAAACACTACCAAGTTCATTTAATGAAACCAATCACCCTGATGCCTAAACCACATGAAGAGTCAACAAGAGAATTTCAGACCAATTTCTCTTATGCACATTAATAAGCAATACTCAATTAAATACTCCTGCACTAATTGCAGGAACACATCAAAACGATCATCCACCATGATCACATAGGCAACTTCCCAGGAATTCAGGTATGGCTCAGTATAAAAAAATCCATCAATTTAATCTATCATATAAACAAACTGAAAGAAAAACTAACATGATCATCACACTAGATGTTGAAATATGATTTGATAATATCCAATATACCTTCATGCTAAAGGTAATTTACAGCAAACCAATAGACAGCATCAAACTAAATGGAGAGAAACTCAAAGCATTTCCACTAAAATCAAGGACAAGGAAGGGCTGTCTCCTCCTTCCCTATCAAATCTACGTACTACTTGAAGTTCTAGCCAGAGCAATAAGACAACAAGAGGATATCAAGTGGATATATACTAAAAGGAAGAAGCAAAAGTACTGCTATTTGTGGATGATAAAATAGTATATGATTGACTCCTTAAAATTCCACCAGAGAACTCCTTCAACTGATAAACAATTTAACAAAATAACTGATAACATTTTAACTCAAAGAAATCAGTAGCTATCCTTTATTGAAATGATAGACAAAGAAGGAAATTAGGGAAACAATGTCCTTTATCATAGCGATGAATAATATAAAATATTTTGGTGTAATTCTAATCAGGCAAATGAAAGACCCATCTGAATGGAACTTTAAGTCTCTGAAGAATTTGAGGAAGATATCAGAATATTGAAAGATATCCCACATTTATGGATCAGTAGAATTAACATAGTGGAGATTGCCATCTTACCAAGAACGATTTAAACATTCAATGTAATTCCCATGAAAATTGCAACATAATTCAGATCTTGACAGAGAAATTCTCAACTTCCTATGAAAAAATAAGGGTAGCTAAAACAATCCTGAACAACAAAACAACCGCCAGAGGTGTGACCTTCCCTGAAGTCAAGTTTTACTACAGAGTAAGAATAATAAAAACTGCAAGGTATTGTTATAGGAACAGACAGGTTGATCATTGGAATTTAATCAAAGACACTGAAATAAACCCACAAACCTATAGATACTTCCTTTTTGACAAAGGAAAAATAAACAATGGGGAAAAGAGCATCTCTGCCAAATGGTATTAGTCTAACTGCATATCTGCATGTAGAAGAAGGCAAATAGATCCATATCTAGCACTCTACACAAATGTCAAGTTCATGCAGATCAAAAACCTCAGCCTAAAACCAGAAAGACTAAATCTAATAGAACAGAAGGTGGGAAATAGCCTTGTACTCTTTAGTACAGGAGACAACTTCAGAAACAAACCAACAACGGCTCAGGCTCTAAGATCAACAATTGATAAACAGGACACCATGTAAGTGAAGAGATTTCTGTAAAAGGCAAAGTACAGTGAAAAAACAAAAAAAAAAAAAAAAAAAAAAAACAACAAGAAAAAACAGTCTAGAGATTGGGAAAAGAGTCATCACCAACCTTACACCTGACAAAGGGCTAATATCCAAGTTTTATAAAGACCTAAAGAAGTTAGGTACCAGCAGACCAAAAATAACTCAATTAAAGACATGTTCAGTGTCCTTAGTCATCAAGGAAATGAAAATATACACAACTCTTAGAGTCTATCTTATACCTGATAAAATGGCTAAGATAAAACAAAAACCTCAATTAGTAACATATGCTGACAAAGAAGTGGAGCATGGAGACCATTTCTGCATTGCTGCTGGTAGTGACCCAAAAGATGTTCCACCATCACACAAAGACACTTGCACAACTAAGTTCGTAGCAGCTTTATTCATAATAATCAGAAATTGGAAATAACCAAGATGTCCCTCAACTGAAGAATGGATTAAAAATTACCATTAGTAGGTAAAATACTATTCACCTATTAAAAACAAAGACATAAGTTTTGAGAACAATTGGATTAATCTTGAGAATATTAGACTGAGAGAGATAACCCAGACACAAAAGGACAAGCATGGACTTCACTTATAAGTAGACATTGGCCATAATATATAGGATACCCATGTTACATTCCACATACCCAAAGAAGCTAATAACAAAGAAGGTTCAGGGGAGGATGTTTGGATATCACTTAGAAGTGGAATAGAATAGTCAAAGGTTGCAGATGGAGGGAAGGAACTAGGTGGGAGAGGGGATGGGATGGTAACGGTAGGGTTCAGAATCTGGCATGGAAAAGGATAAGAGAGAGAGAGAAATGGCCATGGGTATTGATGACATTTTGTAACTGACAGTGCTGGGGAAGTAGGAGGCATATCTAGGATGTGACAATGACGTGGGATAAGGGAAGTACTCAAGATTCAATGGGGGTAACCTTAGCAGTGACTCACAACACTTTGGATATATAGCCTGAAGAGATCACGGCCTGTAGCTAGGTAGGAATACCAGCTGAGCAATAGGAAAACAAATACGCCCACCAAACCTTGGAACCAAATTTTGTCTCTCTAAAAGAAATATTGGGATGGGAAGTGGAGCATAACCTGAGAGAATGGCCAAACACTAACAATCCCATCTTGAGACCCATTCCATGATTGAACACCAATCAGTAACATTATCGATGATACTTTGATATGCTTGCACACAGAAATATAGCATGGCTGTACTATGAGAGGCTCCATCCAGCCACTAAATCAGACAGATACAGACACCCATCGCAAAACAGTGAATGCAGCTTAGGAATTCTTATGGAATAATGGGGAAAAGTTTTAGGTCCTGAAGGAGATAGAAATTCCACAGGAAGGCCAACAGAGTCAACTAACCTAGACCCTTAGGGCTCTCAGAGACTGAATGAACAACAAAAGAGCATAAACTGGCCTCCCTGCTCATAGGTAGTAGATGTGCAGCTTTGTCTTTATGTGGCTCCCAAATATCTGGAGTCCCAACACTGTTACCTTTCTGTGGTATATGTTCTTCTAGCTAAGTTGCCTTGTCTGGCCTCAGTGGGAGAGGATGTGCCTAGCCCTTCAGATACTAAATGTTCAAGGCTGGGGAAATACCCAAGGGAGGGGTTTCTACCCTCTCAGAGGAGAAGAAAGGTAGATTTGGAGAGGGACTGTATGATGGGGAAGTAAAGTGAATGGATAATCCAAGTAATCATAAAAATATCTTATACTCTGTTGAATAAACAACTATGTTTCCTTGGCTTAAGAAATTTTAGTCAAAATAAAATGATGTATCATAGAGGAAATAATATCCTACTGAAGAGTTTTCTCAAGCCTTCTTTCATGTCTCTGTTCCTCAGACTATAGATAAAGGGATTTAGCATTTGAGGAACTACTGAGTACAGCACGGAAGTCACAGCATTCTTCCTGGATGATTCTGTAATTGTTGAGCTAATGTAGACCCCAAAACCAGTTCCATAAAATAAAAAAACAACTGACAGGTGAGACCCACAGGTGGAAAATGCTTTATATCTTCCTTCTGATGATGACATTCTCAAGACAGTGGTTGCAATTTGACTATAAGACAAAATGATGCCAGAGAGAGGAACACCACCAAATATGCAAGAGGAAATATATATGAGTATGTTGTCGATAAGAGTGTTGGAACAGGCAAGTTTAGTAATCTGTGTAAGTTCACAGAAGAAATGCGGAATTATGAGCTCAGTGCAGAAGGAGAGATGTAATACCATTAGACCGTTCACTAGGGCATTTGCCATGCTCCCCATTATAGAAAATGCTACCATTAGAATACAAAAACAGGGGTTCATTATGATCCTATACCTAAGTGGATGGCAAATAGCAACATAGCGGTCATAGGCCATTGCTGCAAGAAGACAATTTTCCATGCTCACTGACATCAAGACAAAGCAGACCTGAGTCAGACATCCTCCATAAGTGATGGTCTGGTTTTCTGTTTGTATATTCACAAGCATCTTTGGAATTGTGCATGTGACTAAAAAGATATCATTAAAAGAAAGACCAGAAAGAAAGAAGTACATGGGGGTGTGGAGATGGGAGTCAGAGCTGGTGGCCAGAATTATCAGCAGGTTTCCTAGGATTGTTACAAGGTACATGGAAAGAAATAAACTGAAGATGATAAGTTGCAGTTTGGTATCATCTGTGAATCCCAGGAGAATGAAGTCTGACACAACTGTTTGGTTTAGAGATTTCATATTCATGGTAAATCTGGTGGAAAACATGCACTGGAAAGAAAAAAGAAACAAACAACATGAACATCAGCAATATCATATCATTAGAAAACTACCTGTGTAGACATTGTGACTTTGGCCTTTAACCTCCAGAACCATAAAAATATCAATGTCTTACATTAAGTGTCCACTTTGTTGTCTGTAGGATTTATTATAGTTCACAAATCTTTGGCTGAAGATTTGCAAGATATAATTAAATTATGGCAGATAGATGGCTCATTATGGTAATTATATCCAACACGAGCATAGAGACCAGCATTCTAACCATCAGAATTGACAGAAGTGTCATCTGGACACATAGGTCCATGTATAATCCCAGCCTAAGAAGCCAAGACAGGACAACTCGGGTAAGTTACCTACCAACATTAGCCATATGATGAACTCTGGTTAAGAGGTTCTACCTGAACGTATAAGGTAGTGAACCATTAAGGATGGTTTTTGATATATATGTGAGACTTCTACATATACATGCTTTTGTGTACATACACACACACACACACACACACACACACACAACACAAACACATACACCACACAACACACACACACACAAAGAGAGAGAGAGAGAGAGAGAGAGAGAGAGAGAGAGAGAGGAGAAATTTTTTTTTGGAGAGAATGCCCAGATGAGGAGAAATTTTAACACTGTCTGCTATAGACATTAAAACACTTAGAGGAAGGAAGGATAGGATCACAAGGCTATAAACTGTCACTATAAGTGTGACACTGACTACCAGGACTGCCTAGAAGAGGATGAGCTTGCCAGAATTTGGTCACTTTACAGCCTGCGGAGCCATATAAATAGTCCTTCCAGGGATGCTGATATTCTGTTATAGTTATGTATATGGATGATCCTTTTGTTGATATTCCTGATATGAGTCTCCCTACTCTATGACTCCTCATCTATACTTATCAAATTAACTTCAATAAACCCACATTAGATTTTGATGGAGTCATTAATTTTGTCTGTTGAAGGTTTCCCTCTCTGCAATAAGTGTTTGTTGTTTCTTTGTAGGGAATTTCACTCAAGAGTCATTATGTTTAAGAAGGGAAAAAATCTCTGCTCAGAAAGAAATAGGGCCTATTCTTGGTGAAATTATTAGCCGAGCTCAGTTAGAGACACTAGGGTAACAGTACATGATGGAAGACCACTCACAAAAGCTGTAAAAGAATATGGAGAGTGTTGGTTCTAATCATCTTCATAAAATTGTATGGCATTGCTTCCCATAATGCTTTCAAGTAAAATCACCCACTCTATTTGCCACAGCATTTTCAAAGATCCTGTTATCTACATAGCTTCCAGAGGAACAATGTTATTATCTTACCTGGAGATTTTTCTCAGGAAATTTAAACCAAATATGAGATTTGATAGGATGTTTTGTGGGAGAAGAATATGGCTTTGAATCCTGAAATGGGTAGGAATGTTAAGTTAGGTCATAGCCTGAACCATGCAGTCCTTCAAGTCAGGTGGTTCAATAATCAAAGTTTCTCATTAGAGTAACGATTTTTCTTGATATTCTTCTCCCAGGAGTACAAGTCCTTAAAGACTGTCTCTGTAGAACACGAGAGTCCCTCACAACAGATCTCATGATACTTCAGACCTAGAGTAAACATGTTAATAATTTCCATTGTTTTTTCTTTTTATCTCCCTTGTTTTAGCTCACTGTCAACAAGATCCTTGAATAAAAACATGTAACAAAAACACATATAGAAGCACACCCCAATGAATATAACAATAAGGAGACTCAGGCTAAAGAATCACAACAAGAAAATACTGTGTAATGAAAACCCCAACACAACTTCTCCAATACATTCTAGTGTTCTTTGTGAAAGACAAAGAATCTGTGACAGAAAGTATGATGTAAATTTCAAACAAAGGTGATATGTTATAACTAAAAATATTAAGAAAATATTGTAAAATACACATAATTGGTGGTGCCTTTTCTTATGTATCATTGATTTTTATCATATTTCACACAGAAAGTTCTGTACTTTGTCAGACGATAAAAAACAATAACTGAGTGAAAAGTGTTTTTATTATTCTTAGACACACACACAAGAGAGAGAGAGAGAGAGAGAGGAAGAAGAAGAAGAAGAAGAAGAAGGAAGAAGAAGGAGGAGGAGGAGGGTGAGGAGGAGGGGGGAGAGGGAGAGGGAGAGGGAGAGGGAGAAAGAGAGAGGGAGATATTGAGATTTCCATGGATTTAGAACTACTGGTAGGCTCTATTCTGTACACAAATAAGATAATCATTGATGTTTTCATAGGAGGTATATATAAACAATCATTTATCAAATATATTTAGAGTTCCTTAAGCAGATGTCTGATCAGTGATTGATTGTGGTAGGTATAGTCTTATGCAGATAACCAAAACTTTACTGAAGTTATGATTGCTTTGGCTGTGTAAAGCCTGGAAGACAGTTTCATAGCCTTTCTCCCTATATTGTGACACTTACACTCTTTCCCTGGTCTTCTTTAGAGCTTATCATGACTTCTTTAAATAGGAACCCCAAATTAGCAATTATTCTTTGAGCATCTGTGTGTTTGTTTGTGTATTACCTGTTATTGATTTCAAAGAAAGGGTTTCCTGACCAAAGCTGAGAATAGCACATGCTTAAAGATTGAAAAACAAGGATGTCAGAATACATCTTTATATTATGAAAGTTTAGATTGGTACTTGTTTTAAGTTCTATCTATAATCTTGTTAACTGACTGGCCGTGCCTGGCAGAAAGCCCGATAATGTGCCTAAAAACTTTGTTTCTCCCTCTGTCTCCCCATAGCAAACCCACAGCTCTGTAGCAAAACACCTTTAGCAGCCTTACCTCATCCCTATTTTGATCTCCTATGGAACCACAGATCTTCCCCTTCTACTCTCTTTCTCCCATTCAATCCTCAAACCTGTCAGGCATTCATTGCTCTTCCAAAGCTGCTTCTGCAAGGGAAGCAATTAGGCTGACAATAGATCCACACTTATCTTCTGCTCTGCCAGAGCCAATCTGCCAGTTTCATGTCCAGCCCTGTAGCAGAACACCTGTTTCTGTCTCCTATACTCTCTGAACACAATCCAATGCATCACAAATATCTTCTCCAATCTACATTTGCACAACTCATCCCAGCCTCCAATACTAATATTCTCCAACAACCAAAAAATATTACCTACTAGACACACATACCATAGCATACTCTAAAATCAGAAAACAAGGAACAAAACATTCACCCAACAGAGGCAAAATGAAGTATTATCTCCAAGATGTATAATAATCCCAATGCCAGTTGCATAGACTTGAGCATGAAAAGACAATAATAAGAGGGCAGTATGTCTCCACTAAAAACCAGCAGCACAGTATTCCAACATAGTTGCAGCCCAAATAAAACACTTAGATGTAGTCTTAAGGAAGTAGGCAGAGACCCTTAAAGAGGAAATTCCTTTAAGAAATACAGGGAAACACAAACAGTTTAAGGAAATGAATGCAACTGTTCATGACCTGAAGATGGAGGTAAAACTGATGAAAATAACCCAAACTCAAGAAATGCTGTAAATAGGAAACAGGGATTCAAACAACAACTGCAAAAGGCAAGCTTGAACAACAGTATACAAGAGATAAAAGAAATAATTTCATATATTAAATATATGATCGAAAAATGAATATATGTGTCAAATGAAATGCTAAATCTAAAAATTTTGCTCACACAAAAATATAGAAAAAGTGGGATATTATAAGAAACAATGAGAGCAATTTTAAGAGGCAATTCATAACATTAAGTGTCTACATGAAAAATAACTGAAGAAATTGAATACTAACAATTTCACACATCAAAGCAAGCACACACACACACACACAAAGATATCAGTGACAAGAAATAACCAATTCAGGGCTAAAAACAATGACATAGAAAAAAATAGAACAATACAAAGAATCTATTAAACGAATAGTTTATGAAAGCCAGTCACCTGGAGTGACAACACATCTGAGTGCAGAGCTCCCTGCTCCCAAATCCTGTGAGGAAGAGAGCTGAACACGCAGAAGTGCAGATAATCCTGAGACCTCAGGACCTACTGCCACTTCTGCCCAAAATTGCCTACATCCCTGGCCCAAGAGGAAATTGAATAGTGACTCTGGACACAGGAATATAGGAACAGTCACTGGAAGGAACTGGTGGTTCCAGTCTGCTCCCTGAATAGAACTGAAATGGTCAAACAGTTCACTACACTCACATCCCATGAAGAAGAGAGATGGACCCTCAGAAGTAAGGACACTCCTGAGAAATAAGAGGAGAATGATCTCTACCCACATTCTGACCCAAGAGTAAATTACCTAGTGCCATCTATCACCATTGGGCACAGGGACCTAGGAGCAGTCAGGGCCAGTACCCTTCCGGTTCTTACCTGCACCAACAGCTGAAAGGCAGTCTACAGGAGCACCTACACACCTGCGAGTAGCAGAGCATCCTATTCGCAGAACCATTGAAAGAAAACAGGAAAACAGATCTATAGACGTGCTGACACACAGATCTACAGGATGGTGAAGCCACTGTAAGAAACAGCAAGACAAGCTAACACCAGAGAAAATCTGATGGCAAGAGGCAAGAACAAGAATCTAAGCAACAGAAACCAAGACTTCTTGGCATCATCAGAGCCAAACATCTTAGAATTAAATGAAAATGAAGGTACAACACACCCAAATTTATGGGACTCAGTGAAAACAGAGCTAATAGGAAAGCTCACAGCTCTGAGTGCCTACAAAAAGAAACAGGAGAGAGCATACATCAGCAGCTTTACAGCACACCTAAAAGCTCTAGAACAAAAAGAAGCAAATACACCCAAAAGGAGTAGAAGGCAGGAAATAATCAAACTGAGGGTTGAAATCAACGAAGTATAAACAAAAAGGACAAAGAAGCAACAAAAACAGGAGTTATTTCCTCGAGAAAAATCAACAAGATAGATAAATCCTTAGTCAGACTAACCAGAGGACACAGAAAGTATGTTCAAATTAACAAATTCAGAAATGAAAAGGGAGATATAAGATCAGAATCTGAGGAAATTTTTAAAAAATCATCATATCCTACTACAAAAGCCTATATTCAACAAAACGGGAAATCTGGAGGAAAGGAACAATTTTCTAGACAAATACCAGTACCAAAGTTAAATCAGGAAAAGATAAGCCATCTAAACAATCCCATAACTCCTAAGAAATAGAAGTAGCTATTAAAAGTGTCCCATCCAAAAAGAGCCCATTACCATATGGGTTTAGGGTAGAATTCTATCAGACCTTCATAGAAGACCTCATATCAATACTGTCCAAACTCTTCCACAAAACTGAAACAAATAGAGGACTACCAAATTCCTTCTATGAGGCCACAATTACTCTTATAACTAAACCACACAAAGACCCAACACAGAAAAAGAACTTCAGACCAATTTCTCTTATGAATATCAATGCAAAAATACTCAATAAAATTCTTGCAAACCGAATCCAAGAACACATCAAAATGATCACGAATAATAAACGGTAGCTTCATCCCAGGGATTCAAAAATGGTTCAATATACAGAAATCAGTCAACGTAATCCATGATATAAACAAATTCAAAGGTAAAAAACACATGATCATTTCTTTAATTGCTGAGAAAGCATGTGACAAAACTCAAACACCTTCATGATAAAAGTCCTGAAAAGATCAGGAATTTAAAGCCCAAACCTAGCCATAATAAAAGCAATATACATTAAACCAGTAGCTAACATCGAACTAAATGGAGAGAAACTTGAAGCAATCCCACTAAAATCAGGATCTAGACTAGGTTGCCCACTCTCTCCCTACTTATGCCATATAGTATTCAAAGTCCTAGCCAGAGAAATCAGACAATGACATGAGATCCAAGGGATATAAATTGGAAAGGAAGAAGGCAAAATATCACCATTTGCAGATAATGTGATACTATACTTGAGTGAACCCAAAATATCCACCAAAGAATTATTGAACTGATAAACAACTTCAGCAAAGTGCCTGGGTATAAAATTAACTCAAACGACTCAGTAGCCTTCCTCTACTCAAAGGATAAACAAGCTGAGAAAGAAATTATGGAAATGACACCACTCACAATAGCCTCAAACAATATAAAATAACTTGGTGTGACTTTAACCAAGCAAGTGCAAGATTTGTATGACAAGAACCTCAAGTCTCTGAAGAAAGAAATTGAAGATCTCAAAATATTGAAAGACCTCCCATGCTCATGGATTGGCAGGTTTAATATAGTAAAAATGGCCATTATGCCAAAACCAATCTATAGATTCTATGTGATCACCATGAAAATTCCAACTCAGTAATTCACAGAGTTAGAAAGAGCAATTGGCAAGTTCATTTGAAATAACAAAAAAACTCAGGATAACAAAAACTGTACTCAACAATAAAAGACCTTCTGGGGAAAACACCATCTGCGACCTCAAGCAGTATTACAGAGCAACAGTGATATAAACTGTATGTTAGTGGTAAAGATAGATCACTGGAATAGAATTGAAGACCCACAAATGAAACCATGCACATATAGTCACTTGATCTTTGACAAAGTAGCTAAAACCAACCAATGGATAAAAGATAGCATTTTCAACAAATGGTGCTGAATCAACTGGAGGTCATCATATAGAAGAATGCAAATTGATCCATTCTTATCACCCTGTAAAAAGCTTAAGTGCAAGTGGACCAAGGACCTCCACATCAAACCAAATACATTCAAACTAGTAGAAGAAAATTAGGGAAGAGTCTCGAACACATGGGCACTGGGAAAAATTTTCTGAACAAAACACCAATGGCTTATGCTCTAAGATCAAGAATCAACAAATGGGACCTCATAAAACTGCAAAGCTTCGGTAAGGCAAAGAACACTGTCATTAGGAAAAAAATGGCAACCAGTAGATTTTGAAAAGATTTTTACCAATTCTACATCCAATAGATGGCTAATATCCAAAATATAAAAAGAACTCAATAAGTTAGACTCCAGAGAGCCAAATAACTCTATTAAAACATGGGGTATATAGTTAAAAAAAACAATTCTCAGCTGAGGGATATCGAATGACGGAGAAGTACCTAGAGAAATATTGAACATCCTTAGTCATCAGGGAAATGCAAATCAAATAATGCCTATGCCACTCAGAATGGCTAAGGTACAAAAACTCAAGCCACAGCAGATGCAGATGAGGATATGGAGAAAGAGGAACATTCCTCCATTTTTGGTGGGATTGCAAACTGGTAAACCACTCTAGATATCTGTTTGAAGGGTCCTCACAAAATTGGACATTCCACTACCTGAGGACCCAGCTATACCTTTCCTGGGTATATAATCAAAAGATGCTCCAACATATAACAAAGACACATGCTCCACTATGTTCATGGCAGCCTTATTTATAAAAGCCAAAAGCTGGAAAGAACCCAGATGCCCTTCAACAGATGACTGGATACAAAAAATGTGGTACATCTACACAATAGAGTACTACTCAGCAATAAAAAACAATGACTTCATGAAAATCATAGGCAGATGGGTTGAACTAGAAAATATCATGCTGAGTGAGCTAACCCAATCACAGAAAAGCACACATGGTATGTATTCACTGATAAGTGGTTATTAGCCCAAACACTCTAATTACCCAAGATGCAATCCACAGACCAAATGAATTTCAAGAAGTATTATGAAACTGCAGATGCTTCACTCCCTCTTAAAAGGGGGAACAAAAATATCCATAGTAGGGCA
Organism: Rattus rattus; assembly: GCF_011064425.1. NCBI lineage: Eukaryota > Metazoa > Chordata > Mammalia > Rodentia > Muridae > Rattus > Rattus rattus. Next base: position 14,887,475 of record NC_046161.1, on the reverse strand, counting down.
TTTAGAGGCAAAGTTTAGAGGAGAGACTGAATGAACTGCCATTCAGAGCCTGCCCCACATGTCGCCCATATATATATATACAGCCACCAAAGCTAGGTAAGATGGATGAAGGTAAGAAGTGCATGCTGACAGGTGACAGATATAGATCTCTCCTGAGAGGCAAAACCAGAGCATTTCAAATACAGAGGTAAATGCTAGCAGCAAACCATTGAACTGAGAACGGGGCCCCCGTTGGAGGAATCAGAGAAAGGATTGAAAGAACCGAAGGGTCTTGCAACCCCATAAGAACAACAAAGTCAACAAACCAGAGCTCCCAGGGACTAAACCACTACCCAAAGACTATACATGGAATGACTTATGGCTCCAACTTCATATGTAGCAGAGAATGGCCTTGTTGTTCATCAATAGAAGAAGAAGCCCTTCGTCCTGCTAAGGTTGGACCCCCAGTACAGGGAAATGCCAGACGGTAAGTTTGGGTGTATGGGGAGTGGAACACATGTATAGTATAAGGGGAGGTGAAGGAGACAGGGGGCTTATGGACAGGAAACCGGGAAAGAAAATATCATTTGAAATGTAAATAAAGAAATATCCAATAAAAATAAAAATAAAAGTAAAAATAAAATGTTTTGGGAGAGCCATGCAGAAAAGGTTATGGCAAGCAAGTGAATTACCTGGAGAATGACTATGTTGGATATGCTCTGCAGAGAACATCTCAGGATTACTTCTTGTTATCTCCTGCCACTAACATATACTACCCATATTCTGACATAGCCTAATGCTTCTGGATTTTTATCTACTTTATTGGGTAAATTTCCTGTAGAATAAATATGAATATGTATTTTCATGTAATTATGTTGTTTACGTGAATTGATGATTTTATAGAATTTTTGATTTGATCCAAATAAATTTAGAAAGTTACAATAATTAATAAAGAGTCTAAGTAGATAGTTTTAGTTGTTTTGCCAGAAAAAAAATAAGAAAATTAAGATCAAAAATCAAATGGGCCCCTCAAAGAATGGTAAGTAGAGGGTGAATGAAAAGGAATACAATGAGCTTTCATACCCTATAAGCATGTAACCTGCACTAAAATGAGAACTGAGCTTGGAACAGAATTATGATCAAGGAAAAACATTCTTTCTAGGTCAGGCCAAAGTCTACAAATATATAAAACTATAGTTTTGAGCTTATGGAATGAAAGACATAAAACCATTGCTCTAATCTTATAACATACTTATGGAAGTAAAACTAATATTTGAGAATTGTAAAGTTAGATGTTAATCTTAATAGGAAAACATGTAAGCCAATCCGTTGTAACTTCTTCAACCTTATAAACATATGATAGGAACTGTTGCTTTGAACTTACTACAAACTAAATGTAGAGAATGTAAGAATGTTTTTAAAACAATGTAATAAATTGTCCTGCTGTAACTTCTTCTTATGTAAAATTTTTATCCGTGAGGTAATTTGTTTTTTACTTAGAGAAATTTTATCTGAGAAGGTATAAAAAACCTAGGAGAAAAAATAATGGAGAATTGGAGCCATCTCATGTATATGTGTATATATGTATATAAGTCTGTATGAATATACATATGTATACATGTAAGTATGTGTGTTTGCATGTATATGTGCATATGCACATGTGATATTGATGGATTTTCCTAGTTGGAGCCCATTCTGCCTTATCTACTGAATGTGTATGTTTATACATGATCTCACCGGTTTTTTTTTGTTGTTGTTGTTGTTTTTTTCTTTCTTCCCAACTCATGAAGAGTTAATGGAGTTGCGCTGGATCAAGAAATAAAACAGCTAAGAGCTTCATTGGCCCAAATAACTTTCTCTTCCCAATTCACTGCTGCTCGTGTCAGGAGTTCATTACCAGAAGTCACCACAGTAACATACCTCCTAAGTACAGCTACCCCACTATAATGAACCCTAGATATCCTAACACAATGGGAACACGAGAAAGTGACCTTAAGTCTAGTGTTATAAAGGTGAGAGAGTTCTTTAAAAAGGAAATAAATAAATTCCTTAAGATCATACAAGAAATTACAATTAACCATGTAAAGGAAACAAAAAAAATGTTCAAAGCTGACAAGTAGAAATAGAAGCAATAAAGAAAACACAAACTGTGGAAATCCTAAAGTTGGAAAACATAGAGAAGAATGCAGGAGCAATAGATGTAATCATCACCAACAGAATACAGGAGATGGAAGAACCTCAGATATAGAAGATACAACAGAAAAAATTAATACATCAGACAAAGAAAATATTTAGAATATTTAAAATATTCCTGATACAAAGTATCCAAGAAATCTGAGATACTATGAAACGACCTAACCTAAGGATAATAGGACTGGAAGAATTTGACAAATGACAGTTCTAAGGCCCAGAAAATTTTCTCAACAAAATTATAGAAGAAAATGTCCCAAACCTAAAGAAAGAGATGCCTATGAACATACAACAAGCATGTAGAACACAAATTATACTGGACCAGAAAATCCTCCTAGCAAATAATAATCAAAACACAAAATTAACAGAACAAAAAATATAAAAAGTAGCAGGGGGACAGGCCTGGTAACATACAAAGGCAAACCTATCAAAGTTACAACTTAAATCTCACCAAAGACTCAAAAGTTAGAAGGACCTGTACATATATCGTGCAACCTCTGAAAAAACTACAGGTACCAACCAAGAGTACTATACCCAGCAAAACTCTGAATCACCATAGACGGATAAATCAAGATATTTCAAGACAATTCCAAATTCAAACGATATCTACCAAAAAACCAAGCACTACAGAAAAAAAATCAGAAGAAAAACCCCTACTGAAGAATAACTACATTCTAGGAAAAACAGAAAATAAATAATTGTACACCAGTAAAAACAAGGAAAGTACACACAAACACACTAATGATAACAAAATTAAGTTAACAGGAAATAAAAATCACTTGTCATTAATATCTTTCAATATCAGTGGACTCAGTTCCCCAATAAGAAGAAACAGGGTGGGGTTGGGGATTTAGCTCAGTGGTAAAGCACTTGCCAAGCAAGTGCAAGGCCCTGGGTTCGGTCCTCAGCTCCGGGAAAAAAAAAAGAAGAAGAAACAGGATAACAGAATGGATGTAAATATAGGTTCCATAATTCTGGTACATACAAGAAACACAGTTCAGCCACAAAAATAGACATTATATAAGATTTAAAGGATAGCAAAAATATTACAAGCAACTTGGAGGAGACATTCTAATATTAAACAAAATGAACTTTTGGCCTAAATTAATGAAAAGAGATGGGAAGAACCTTTCATAATCATCAAAGTAAAAATTCACCAGGGTAACATCTCAGTTCTGAATATCTATGTCTCAAATGAAAGGACTCTCACATTGATAAAATCAGTATTAAACATAAAAACACTATTAAAGCTTAAATCACACATCAACCCACATACATAATAGTGAATAACATCAGTACCCCACGTTCACCAAATGATAGGCCATCAGGACAGAAACTAAACAAAGAAATATTGAAACTAAAACATGTTGTGAACCAAATGGCCCTATAGGATATCTACAGAATATTTCACTCAAATTAAAAGGAATATACCTTCTTCTCAGCTCCTCAGAGAACCTTCTTGAAAATTGACCATATACTCGGTCACTAAGCAAGCCTGAATGGACATAAGAAAATTGAAATAACTTCTTGCATCTTATCCAAATTCCATTGATTAAAGCTTGACTTCAACAATAGAAACAACAGAAAGTCTATAAACTCATTGAAACTGAACCACTCTCTACTCAAAAACAACTGTGTCGAAGAAATAAAGAAGGAAATTAAATTTTTTTCTAGAATTCATTATAATTGAAGGTACGACATACTTAAACTTACGGGACAAATGGGAAACAATGTTATTTTTTAATTAGATGTTTTATGTATTAAGGTTTCAAATGTTATCCCCTTTCTTCGTTTCCCATCTGGAACCAACCTATCCCATTCCCCCTCCCCCTGCTTCTATGAGGGTGCTTCCCCTCTGATGCACATACTACCTCCTCACTGCACTGGTGTTTCCCTACACTGGGGAATGGAGCCTTCACAGGATCAATTGAAATGTTATCTTCTGCTACATATAGGGCTAGAATTATGGGTCCCTCCATGTGTACTCTTTGATTGGTAGTTTACTTCCCGGGAGCTCCGGAAGAGGTGCCGGGGCTTTCTAGTTGGTTGATACCACTGTTCTTCCTTTGGGGTTACAAACCCTTTCACTTCTTTTTTTCTTTGCTACATAATGCACTTTAATGGTAAAATTCTTGACAGCACAATGTCTATCTGGCAAATCTTCTATTCAAGCATCCATCCAGGCACCTCTGAAAAAGGTGCACCCACTGCATTGTCCACTTGTCAGAGGAGCCCTAAGAAAACAAAAACGTACTCATCTGGCTTAGAATGGTTAAAGGTAACATGTTTCCCTTCAGTTCTTTCAGTCCCTTCTCTAACTCCACCATTGTGAACCCGGGGCTCAGTCCAAAGGTTGGCTGCAAGCATCTGCCTCTGTATTTGTCAGGATCTAGCAGAGCCTCTCAGGAGACAGCTATAACAAGCTCCCGTCAGCAAGCACTTCCTGGTACAAGAAATAGTATCTGGGTTTAGTGTCTGTATATGGGATGGATCCCCAGGTGGGGCAGTCTCCAGATGACCTTTCTTTCAATCTCTGCTCCACACTTTGTCCCTGTGTTTCATTTAGAAAGGAGTAATTCTGGTTTAAAAATTTGGGGATATGTGCATGGCCCCAACCCCCAAACAGGGGCTTCTCCTAACCTCTAGATAAGGTCTCTACAGATTTTCCTTTCCTTTTTTGGGCATTTAAGCTAATCTAATCCCTTTTGGTTCGAAGGAAATTCTGGGTTTCCTGACATCTGGACTTGCTAATGGCTACCTCCAGGTCCCCATACCCCATTGCTACACACCTTTGTTCAAATTCCTGACCCTCTATACATCATCCCTGTTTCCTTTCATACCTGATACTGCCACCTTTTCCTACTCTTCCTTCTTTCTTCCTCCCAATTCCCTCCCACCCTCTAACTCCCATGAATATTCTGTTCTCTCTTCTAAGAAGAACTGAACACTTTGGACTTCCTTCTTGAGTTTCAAGTGGTCTCTGAAATGTATCTTGGCTATTCTGACATTTTGAGCTAATATCCAATTGTCAGTGAGTGCAAACAATATATGGTCTTTTGTAACTGGGTAACAACACTCAGGATTATATTTTTCTAGTTCCATCCATTTGCCTAAGAATTTCATGATTGGTTTTAGTAGCTGAGTAGTATTCCATTGTGTAAATGTACCACATTTTCTGTATCCATTCCTCTGCCAAAGCATATCTGTATTCTTCCTGGCTTCTGGATATTAAAAACAAGGCTGCTATGAACATAGTGGAGCATGTTTCCATGTTATATATTGGTACACTTCTTGGAGATATGCACAGGACTGGTGTAACCAGATCCTCAAGTAGTACAAAGTCTAAATTTCTGAGCAACTGCCAGACTGATTTCCAGAGTGGTTGTACAAACTTTCAATCCCACCAACAATGGAGGAGTATTACTCTTTCTTCACATCCTCACCAGCATCTGCTGTCACCTGAATTTTTGACCTTAGTTATTCTGGTTGGTGTAAGGTGGAGTCTCAGAGTCGTTTTGATTTGTATTTCCCTGATGACTAAGGATGTTGAACCATTTAGGTGTTTCTTTGTCATTCTCTGTTTTGCTCTTTACTCCATTTTTAAATTGGTATATTTGTTTTTGGTGGTTAGTTCCTTAAGTTCTTTACATATTTTGCATATTAGCCCTCTATCAAATGTAGGGTTGGTAAAGTTGCTTTTTCCAGTCTGTCAGTTGCCAGTTTGTCCTATTGATTGTCTTTTGACTTAAAAAAGCTTTTCAGTTTCATGAGGTCCCATTTATCAATTGTTCATATTAAGAGCCTAAACCATTGGAGTTCTGTTTAGGAAATTTTTCTCTGTGCCAATGAGTTCAAAGATCTTTCCCACTTTCTCTTTTATTTGATTCAGTACATCTAGTTTTGTGTCGAAGTCCTTGATCCACATGGACTGAGTTTTGTACAAGGTGATAAATATGGATCTATTTTCATTTTTTTACATACAGCCTGTCCATTGGACCAGGACCATTTATTGAAGATGCTTTCTTTTACCATTGTATGTTTTTGACTTCTTGTCAAAGATCAAATGTACATAAGTGTGTGGCCTCATTTCTAACTCTTCTGTTCTACTCCATTGGTTGATATCTGTCTCCATATTAATACCATTTGTTTTATCACTATCACTCTGTAGTGCACCTTGTGGTCACGGAAGAAATTGTCTTATTGTTAAGAATTGTTTTCTCTATCTAGTAATTTGGCTTTTTCATATGAAATTGAGAAATGTGCTTTCATGTCTCTGAGTACTGAGTTGATGAAGATTGTGATGAATCAGTAGATTGATTTTGGTAGGATGGCCATTTTTACTATGTTAATCCTACCAATTCCTCAGCATGGGAGATTTTCCATCTTCCAGAGTTTTCTTTGATTTCTTTTTTTAGGGATTTGAAGTTTTTGTCATGCAGATTTTTTACTTGATTGGTAAGAGTCATATCAAGATATTTTATAATATTTTTGGCTATTGAAAAGTGTGTTGTTTCCCTAATTTCTTTCTAAATATCTTTATCATTTATATAAAGGAAAGCTACAGATTTGTTTGAGTAAATTTTATATCCAGCCATGTTGCTGAGGTTGTTTGTCAGCTATAGAAGTTCTCTCATAGACTTTGAGGTGTTTCTTCTGCATACTATCATATCATCTCCAAGTAGTAAAAACTTGAGTTCCCCAATTTGCATCCCCTTGATCTTTAAATACTAATATTGAACAGATATGGAAAGAGTCAGTAACATTGTCTTGTCTTTGAATTCAGTGGGATTGCTTCAAGTATCTCTTCATTTCATTTGATATTGGCTGATGGTTTGCTTTATACTGCTTTTATTATGTTTACATAGGGCTCTTGAATTACTGCTCTCTACAATACTTTTAACATGAAGGTGTGTTTTATTTGGTCAAATGCTTTTTCAGCATCTAATGACATAATCAAGTGAATTTTTGAGCTTGTTTGTATACTGGATTGCATTAATTTTTCTATATTGAACCATCCCTGAGTGCCTGGGATGAAGCCTTTTTGATCCTAGTGAATGATAATTTGATGTGCTCTTGGATTCAGTTTGTCAGAATTTTACTTAGTATTTTTGCATCAATATTCATTAGCAAAATTGGTCTGAGATTTTCTTTGTTAAGTACTATTTGTGATTTAGGTATCAGAGTAACTGTGACTTCATAGAATGAATCAAGTAGCATAATTTCTGTTTCTATTCTATGGAATAGTTCAAGGAGTGTTAGTATTATCTCTTCTTTGAAGATCTGGTAAAATTCGGCACTAAATCCATCTGGCCCTGGGCTTTTTATGGTTGGAAAGTTTGTAATGACTTCTTTTCATTCCTTAGAGGATATGGGATTGCATCAGATAGTTTACATAGATGATACTATGGCATATGGCATCTGGCACATTGTATCTGTCTAAAACGTTATCCATTTCATCTAGATTTTCCAGTTTTCTTAAGCAAAGTCTTTTGTAATATGATATGCAGATATTTTTAATTTCCTTACTTTCTGTTGTTATGTTGTACATTGATGTATATATCCAGGTGAGAACAAGTACAAGATAAGGCAAGGCCTGTGAATGGGCAGTGAAAAAGTAAGGTGGGCACAGGGTTTTTGAGAGGCAGGAAAGAGAGAAAGAAGGAGCGAGAAGAACCAAGATGGAGGAGAAAGACAACCCAGATCTGTGTGGCTTTAGCAAGCCACAAGTAGCTAAAAATATCTTATAATAGATGGATTACTGCAGGACAATTTATCTTATGTACATGTGCAAGTTATATCAATATCAATTGGTTCTGAGTTTACTGTGTGCACATTTTGTAGGGTGCGAATTTACTGATGTAAATCTGATTGATAAATTACAAGCTTCTAGAGTTTTGATTTTGTTGGGTTACTGAGAATTATGACTATAACCATAGGAGGCAGTAATTACATGGGGCTGGCATGCCAGCAACCCGTCATGGGCACAAGAAGGGTGGTTGCTGCTGGGGCTAGCCATGGTGGCAAGACCACCAGGGTACAGAATGTAGCCAGTGTAGTGTGTGATGGAAATTGGGAATTTAGCAAGTCAGGTGAAGATGTTTTGATTGCTCTGGGTCAAAGAGTCTGCAGAGTCTGGCTGACCATAACGAGAGCACTCACAGATGACATGTGGCCTGATGGTACAGGCAATAGTGTGGGTTGGTGTTTTCTAATATTTCCTGCTAAATTATGCCTTCCATTTAATTTTTTATTTTTTTAATTTGGATACTGTCTTTGTGTCCTTCACTTAGTTTGGTTAAGGGCTTATCTATCTTGTTGATTTCCTTAATGAATGAGGTTTTGCTTTTGTTGAATCTTGGTATCATTCTCTTTGTTTCTAATTGGTTGATTTCTGTCCTGAATTTGATTATTTACTGCAATCTATTCCTCTTGTGTGTGTTTGCTTCTTTTTGTTCTAGGGCTCCAGGTGTGCTGTTGAGCTGCTAGTGTAGGATCGTTCCAATTTTTTTATGAGGGCACTTAATGGTATGAATTTTTCTCTAAGCACTGCTTTCATTGTGTCCCCTTAGTTTGGGTATGCTGTGTCTTTATTTTCATTTAATTCTAGAAAGTCTTTAATTTCTTTCTTTATTATCTCCATGACCAAGTTATCATTGAGTACAAAATCTTCAGTTTCCATGTGTATGTGGGATTTCTTTTTTTTTTTTTGTCATTAAAGTCAAGTCATAGTCCATGGTGATCTGATAGAATATATGGGATTAATATGATTTTCTTGTATCTGTTGAACCTTTTTTTGTGACCAATTATATGGTCAGTTTTGTAGAAGGTACCATGAGGCCCCGAGAAAATGGTAAATTCTTTTAGGGTAAAATGGTTTATATTATACATAATATATATTATTGTTATATATTATATATTACTGTTATATATTATTGTATATGCTATAAAATATTATATAGCATATATAATAATATATAACAGTAATATATAATATAAATATTATATAGCATATATATATAAAATCTGTTGAATCCATTTGGTTCATAACTTCTATTAGGTTCACTACTATATCTCTCATTGATGAGAGTGGGGTGTTGAAGTCTCCCACTTTTATTGTGTGAGGTACTATTTCTGTTTTGAGGTTTAGTTAAGTTTCTTTTATAAATGTAAACACCCATGCATTTGGGGTGTATATGTTCAGAACTGAGATTTCATCTTGGTGAATGTTTTCTTTGATGAATATGAAGTGTCCTTCGGCATCTTGTTTGATAATTTTTGGCTGAAAGTTTATTTTCTTAGATATTAAAATGGCAGCTTCCGTTTGTTTCTTGGAAATATTTGTTTGGAAACTTTTTTTTCCAGACTTTTACTCTGAAGTACTGTTTCTGACATTGAGTTGTGTTTCTTTAATGCATCAAAATGTTTGCATATCCAGTCTGTTAGCTTATGTCTTTTTATTGGAGAATTGGTTCCATTGATGTTGAGAGATATCAAAAACATATAATTGTTAGTTCCTGTTATTTTTGTTGGTGGTGATAGAACTGTCTATGTGATTCCCTCCTTTTGAATTTGCTCTAAGGTGATTAATTTTTTTTTTCCTCGTGGTAGCTACTCTTGTACTGGAACTTTCCTCCTAGAATCCTCTGTACTGCTGGATTAGTAGATGTATCTTGTTTGTATTTGGTTTTGTCATGGAATGTTTTGATTTCTCCATCTTTGGTGATTGATAATTTGGCTGGGTATAGTAGCCTGGGTTAGCATCTGTGTTCTCTTCATGTCTGAATGACTTCTGTCTTGGAACTTTGGGCTTTTAGTCTCTGTCGAGAAGTCTGGTATAATTATAATTTGTCTGCCTTTATGTTACTTGACCTTTTTCCCTTTCAGCTTTTTATATCCTTTCTTTGTTCTGTGCATTTATTGTTTTGCTTATTATGTTATGGAAGGATTTTCTTTTCTGGTCCAATCTATTTTTTATTCTATAAGCTTCTTGTATTTTTTTTTCATCTTTATTAACTTGGGTATTTCTTATTTACATTTCGATTCTTATTCCCTTTCCCAGTTTCCGGGCCAACATCCTCCAACCCCTCCCCTTCTCTATGGGTGTTCCCTTCCCCATTTTCCCCCCATTACCACCCTCCCCCCAACAATCATGTTCACTGGGGGTTCAGTCTTGGCAGGACCAAGGGCTTCCCCTTCCACTGCTGCTCTTACTAGACTATTCATTGCTACCTATGAGATTGGAGACCAGCTTCTTGTTCTTTTATGGCGATCTCTTTCCTATGATGGGAAAATGTTCTATAATTTCGTTGAAGATGATTTCCAGCCCTTTGAGCTAGAAATCTTCACAGTCTTCTGTTCCTATTATTCTTAGTTTGGTCTTTTCACTGTGTCCTGTATTTCTGGGATGTTTTGGGTTAGGAATTTTTATGCTCTTTGTTTTATTTGACCATTGTGCCAATATCTCTATGGTATCTTCTACACCTGAGATTCTCTCTTCCATCTCTTTTATTGTGTTGGTGATCCTGACCTCTTGACATCTTTTCTAGATATTTCATCTCAAAGGTTGCATCTATTTATGGCTTCATATTGTTTCTTCTTACATTTTTAGGCCTTTAACCACTCTATTCAACTCTTTCACCTATTTGGATTTGTTTTTCCTGTATTTCTTTGAGGGATTTATTTGTTTCCTCTTTAAGGGCTTCAACCTGTTTAATTATATGTTCCTTATTTCTTTAAGTGAGTTATTGATAGCCTCCTTAAAGGACTCTATTATCTCCTTGAGATGAGATTTTAAGTCAGCATAATGCTTTCCAGCTTTATTGGGATATCTATGTAGGGAGAGCTGGGTTTTGACACTATCAAAGTATATTGCCTTCTGTTGTTTGTGATCTTGTGTTTGCTTGTCAACATCTGGTTATCTCTGGTGTTAGCTGGTCTGGCTGTCTCTGTCTGGAGCCTGCCTTTTGTGTCCCTGGGTTGCAGCAGATATCCCAGGAAATTTGTAGCCTTAGCTGTAGCCAATCTCCTGGGAGACGTGCAGACTGTTACCCTGGCTGCAGCAAGTCTCCTGGGAGCCCTGAAGAATGTGTGATTTTAAGATTAATATTTTAAATATTTTTAAAATGAACACATACTTCATTGTTTTTTACATGGTAGAGAGCCATGCAAATATATAAAATAATTCTAAGTAATATTATATTTTCAATTAATAATGCCATCATGTTAAGAAAAATAGACATTGAGTTAGAAATGAATTCACTGAAAGTAATACTTTTAAAACTTTGAAGTTTTAAATGAACATATATGGCTATTATTCTACACTTGAAAAGTTGAATTCACTGAAAGTAATACTTTTAAAACTTTGAAGTTTTAAATGATGGTATATGGCTATTATTCTACACTTGAAAAGTTGAGGTGAGAAATGAGAAATTCAATTTCAGCTTTGGTTACATGAGAGGTAAAAGACTGTGTTACAAAAGATTTTGTCACAAAGATTGAACTAAAATACAAAAAAATAAAATTATAATAGAAATGCTGAACCCCCCAGTGAACTAGACTGTCGGGGGGAGGGCGGCAATGGGGGGAGGGTGGGGAGGGGAACACCCATAAGGAAGGGGGGGAGGGAAGGGGATGTTTGCCCGGAAACCGGGAAAGGGAATAACACTCGAAATGTACATAAGAAATACTCAAGTTAATAAAAAAAAAAAAAAAGAAATGACTTTATGTGTATTTTCTAAAGTCAGCACTGAACAATAAAAATAAAAAGGATTTTCAGAGAAAGTATTTTTCTCACATATAACTTATTGATGACAAATAGCTGTTATTCATAATTATATCTCTGATACCCACATTGTGATAGGCCACAATTTACTTGTGAGATAGAAATAAAATGTTCTGTTATCTTTACCTGGGTAATGTCCTTTAAATACAAGAAATATTTTAATGTACTGGTGAGATAATATGTGTCATGCATGCAAGCTATTTAAAATAGTTCTTAGTTGAAATGATACAAAAAGTGGTGCAATACAATGAAACCTCTAGGAGCTGAAAGATAGGCTTCTTGAACTTACTTTATTAATGGTATTTAAGGAAATATGCTTCTGGGATCATAAACAAAGTGATATACTGGATTTAATGAGGACATTTGGAAATTTGCTCTCTGGAGATGCAAAGACTATAGAATTCAGCCTGTGCAAGCCTCCTGCAAAACACCTGCCACAGTCATAAACAGATACCTATGACTCTTAGAAAGGATCCTACCTGACAAATGAGAAAGGACTCAGACAGTCTCAGACAAATCTTCCAACTTCAATATCTAAGTAAGTCAATACATGTAGTTCTTTGACATCAACAGGTCATCTAGAGTCGATCAGTTAAAGTTTAGATAATGACATTAGGAATGATCCATCATCTCTTATCCTCTTTTGTTTAAATTCATTTTAGTTTTATATGTTAATTGTATATTAGTCCATAATTCCTAAAGGTATTTCTACTTTTGAATATATCTCTGCTTACAATGATTAATATACCAAAGTTCTGTTTCTATTTACTGTCCTCCCATTCTCAAATACATTACTTATTTTTGATTACTCTATGATGACTTAAATTCCATGTTAGAAACAAAAACAAAACCAAAAACTGTTAAAAATGTTGGCATGAGAATAATAAACACTTAGCAATTAAATGGATCACTTTATTTTATTCATTTCTTGTTATAAAATAGTCTCATTGTTTCTGTTTCAGATTACTTTTAATATAATTAACACTTTACATTTTCAGCCCATAAAATCTGGATCAATTATATGCATAAATTCCCTACTCTACAGGTATGTTTCTCCTATCAATGATTTTCTCCATTCACAAAGTATGTGCTGGACTATGGATTACATTGAGAATTTCTATGTTTGATATTAAATCATGTAGTATATCTTGTAATATCCTTGTCTTGCCATACAGCTAGCTAGCATCCACATCCTTACAGTGAACATGTGTCTTATTTTAGCATAGTGGTTATAGTATAAATAAAATTGATTGTTGTTTAATATAACATTTAACAATTACCTAGAAAGTTTATATTTCCTAAAGACTGAGAATCTCAATTCTTTAACCTCCTTTTCAAAGATCTGTAATATACTCTTCATTCCATTCTTTAAGTTTTTTAAAACTGAAAAGCCATGTTTTCCCTTCTCTTACTGGAATATTTTCACATAGCTTAGCAGATAATCTAGTAGTAACATCCCTAATTTCTCCTAGAAATTGACTTCCAAAGGTTATGAGTTGTCTTTTCATGGGGAAGTGTCATGAGTTTGAAATATAAGTGATATATATATATATATAATTTTCTATTCTTTGTTCAGATGTTCAGATGTACCAGAAAGGAAATATTTCAGTTATTTAACCTAACTTAATTACTGTGAGTAGACTGTCTTATAAATGCAAAGGCTACACATTTTTCTAGTAAAAACTTTAAAATTATAAAGATAACATGGATATCTTAGTTATAATCCAAGAATATTGCTTATGTGTGCATCAAATACATAAACAGACATTGGTTAAAAAGTCAGCTGCACAATCATATAATTAAAACTATAACCCTTACTCCAATCACTGTATTTTTTTCATGTTAACAAGGAAATCTTAGATTTCCTAAAAACATCTTTAAATAAGTGTGGTAAAAAGAATAATTTGACATGACACCATCATGTCTGAGAAGCAAGTCAATATTTGATAAACATTTTAGGCTTAAGTATTCATAACTTTTTACTTTTCTTTTTATCATATAAGTAATGGATATTTCTAATTTTAAAATCCATATTACTCTATGATGTTTAAACCTAGTGCTGAGAACAACTCAAAAAACAAGTTAATTTATAAAAATAAATAAACGGTGTAAAAACAAGAGTGAGGGCAATGATAGAGGGACTAGGAGAAAAAAATCAAACAAACAAACAAACAAAATCCACCAGATTTTAGAGTTCAGATGAAAATGCATGCTTCCTCATGATTTATTGTACATCAAAACCACCTGGAATATGATTTAAACTGTAGGATAAAAACCATAATATTAATAGTTCATAAGAAATATAACAGAGAACAGACATATATCTAACATAGTTAAATGTTGTTCTTTGCCACCACATTTGGTTTCTCTCCATATTTCCACCAGATTCGCCCATAAAATGGAATCGAAAAACCAAACGGATGTTTCAGGATTCATTCTTATGGGAATAACAGATGATAAAGCACTGAAGCCATTCATCTTCAGCATGTTTACCTCCATGTACTTGTTAACCATCTTGGGAAATCTGCTTATCATTCTGATTGTCAGCACTGAATCCAATCTCCAAACTCCCATGTACATATTTCTCTCTAATCTATCCTTTAATGATATCTGCTTAAGCACAACAATCATTCCAAAGACATTGGTGAACATTCATGCACAGGACCAGAGCATCACATATACTGGCTGTCTTACACAAATCTGCTTTACCTTGCTTTTTTGTAGTTTTGAAAGTTGTCTTCTTTCAGCAATGGCATATGATCGCTATGTTGCTATATGTCATCCCCTGAACTACACGGTGATCATGAGTTCTCAAACCTGTGGTCAACTAATTCTATTATCTCTAATTATTAGTCTTGTGAATAGTGGATTGCTTGGTCTGATGATGTTGCGGTTGTCCTTCTGCACAAATGTAGAAATTCCCCTATTTTTCTGCGAACTTGCTCAAGTCATCAAGCTAGCTTGTTCTGACACCCTAGTCAATTATATTCTCATATATCTTGCAACAGTCATACTTAATGGCATTCCAATCTCTGGAATAATTTTCTCTTATACTCAAATTGCCTCTTCTGTTTTTAGAATGGTCTCAGTGAAAGGAAAGTATAAAGCAATTTCTACCTGTGGGTCTCATATTTCAGTGGTTTCCTTATTCTATGGTACAGCATTGGGTGTTTATATTAGCTCTGCATTCACGACCTCAGTCACAAATACTGCATTTGCTTATGTGATGTGTACATTAGTCCCTCAAATGTTGAATCCCTTTATATACAGCTTGAGGAACAGAGACATGGAGGTAGCCTTGAGGAAACATATCAGTAGGGTAGTGTGTTTACTCTAATGGAACATTTCTAGTGAACTTGGATTTCTGGACTAAACCAGAAGGGTGGGGATTTTTAATGAGAACAAATATCTGTCTTTTTATTTCACTCTTTTAAAA
The DNA here is from genome assembly GCF_011064425.1 of Rattus rattus. Classification (NCBI taxonomy): domain Eukaryota; kingdom Metazoa; phylum Chordata; class Mammalia; order Rodentia; family Muridae; genus Rattus; species Rattus rattus. Next base: position 14,872,089 of record NC_046161.1, on the reverse strand, counting down.
TTCACAAATAACTTACAATCTAAAACTATATTCTGTGGTTTCCTTTCTTTTCTAGAGTTCTCTAGACATCTCATGATTGAATAGTTATTTTGACTATCTAAGAACAATTCATTTTGTTACGTCATAGAAGAAAATATTTGCTTAAAACTCATAGTTTTAGCATTGTGTGTCATAGATAAATACAGAAAGATTAATTTATTAACTGATACCAATGATACAGACTTCAATGGGTAATTTGACATTTAATTTTTTCATAAAATATATTATGCTAATTTATACATAAATGTAATATTTAACACCTATTGTAGCGGTGGTACAGAACTGGGTGTTTATATCAGGTCTGTACTCATGACCTTAGTCACAAATACTGCATTTGCTTATGTGATGTATACATAGGTTTCATAAACATTTATTGTGAAAAATACAATTAATTGCTTCTATAATATTATTTTACACAACAGTAGACATTATCTCTGCCATAAACTGTATGCAAAATCAATGTAAATTTTTCTTCATGTGATTGGTAGTTATAGATTATCTGCTTTGGCAATATCCGTATTTTGTTTAAGAAAACTTAAAAATATATTACATGTTTTTCTTAAATGATCAAGAACATTTTGATTGTTTTTTCTTGTTGCATTTATCAGTGCATTCTTCATAGATATGTGTTCTTCTTTGGTTGTTTGCATTCTAGATGTTGCCATTGGTTAGTCATCTTTTGACAAAATGATATTAAGAAATGTTTAATTCTATTATGCTGAACAGATTAGAAACAGTTTTGCAGTGTTATCTACTTATAAAATCCATCAGAATAGTGTTCAGTAAGTGGCATTGTTACCCAAAGAAGTTCTTAGATATATTCTAGGTTGGTACAACAACAATATACAAAGAAGTGAGACTATTTGACTCTAAGGCAAAAGAAATTTAAAATGGGCACTAAATGCTTAAACTCCTAGAAGTCATCTGTGTCCCCAAGCTATGCCTTCCCTTGGTGTTTGTATAATGACAACATCAAACAAAGAGCCAATGTTGAGTGAATTTGAAACATCAATTGGCAGATGAGGCACCCAAGCAGGTTGCTCTGTACGAATACATAGCCCCATCATTTCGAACCATTATATCCACAAAATTAATATTTCATCTTTCTGGTATTCCCAGAGTTCCTACATATATCAAAAAAGAACAAATGATGAAGAGGCTAATGAAAATCTAGAGGGCTGACTGATTTTCACAGATAGGAAAATAATAATTCCACAGATGAGAGCTTCCAACCTAGGCACACAAACTCATGAAGTGATTCATTTGGGAAAAACTGCCCGACTAGAAATACTACAAAAAATATGTGCTAGTGTCAAGGTTACCTACATTGACTCAACAAGCTAGCAAAGCCAGTTTGTAGTCTGCTTGGAACAATTACAAACAGGGTTACAAGAGTCCCATGCTGATACAGAAACACAGGTTCTATCCATCTGTAAGTGGACATTCAGCACATCAGAGTGTACTGATACTTACTGGTTATGGTGTGCACTTTTCAGAGCAGGCAGGTTATTTTTTTGTACAATTAATTTGGCCTTTACACATGGTACCATTCCACTCCTTAAGCCAGGTGTAAAAAATAAAGACTTTACAAATGACATTCCCCAATTATTACCCTGAAACAAAACTCCATTGGCCATAGTTTTCCTGCTTGGATTATTTAGAGTATGTTTTTGTTTTCTTTTTTGTTTTTTGTTTTGTTTTGTTTTGTTTTATTTTTTTTATTAACTTGAGTATTTCTTATTTACATTTCGAATGTTATTCCCTTTCCCGATTTCCTGGCAAACATCCCCCTAATCCCTCCCCCTCGCCTTATTTATGGGAGTTCCCATCCCCACCCTCCCCCAATGCCGCCCTCCCCCCAACAATCATGTTCACTGGGGGTTCAATCTTAGCAGGACCAAGGCCTTCCCCTTCCACTGGTGATCTTACTAGGATATTCATTGCTACCTATGAGGTCAGAGTCCAGGGTCAGTCCATGTATAGTTTTTAGGTCGTGGCATAGTCCCTGGAAGCTCTAGTTGCTTGGCATTGTTGTTCAAAAGGAGTCTCCAGCCCCTTCAAGCTCTTCCACTACTTTCTCTGATTCCTTCAACGGGGGTCCTATTCTCAGTTCAGTGGTTTACTGCTGGCATTCGCCTATGTATTTGCTGTATTCTGGCTGTGTCTCTCAGGAGAGATCTACATCCGGCTCCTATCGGCCTGCACTTCTTTGCTTCATCCATATTGTCTAATTGGATACATGTATATGTATGGGCCACATGTGGGGCAGGCTCTGAATGGGTGTTCCTTCTGTCTCTGTTTTAATCTTTGCCTCTCTATTCCCTGGCAAGGGTATTCTTATTCCCCTTTTAAAGAAGGAGTGAAGCATTCTCATTTTGGTCATCTTCTTGAGTTTCATGTGTTCTGTGCATCTAGAGTAATTGAAGCATATGGGCTAATACCCACTGATCAATGAGTGCATACCATGTGTGTTTTTCTGTGATTGGGTTACCTCACTCAGGATGATATTTTCCAGTTCCATCCATTTGCCTGTGAACTTCATAAAGTCATTGTTTTTGATAGCTGAATAATATTCCATTGTGTAGATGTACCACGTTTTCTGTATCCATTCCTCTGTTGAAGGGCATCTGGGTTCTTTCCAGCTTCTGGCTATTATATATAAGGCTGCTATAAACATAGTGGAGCACGAGTCTTTTTTATATGTTAGGGCATCTTGTGGGTATATGCCCAAGAGAGGTATAGCTGGATCCTCAGGTACTTCAATGTCCAATTTTCTGAGGGACCTCCAGACTGATTTCCAGAATGGTTGTAGCAGTCTGCAATCCCACCAACAATGGAGGAGTGTTTCTCTTTCTCCACATCCTTGCCAGCATTTGTTGTCACCTGAGTTTTTGATCTTACCCATTATCACTGGTGTGAGATGAAATCTCAGGGTTGTTTTGATTTGCATTTCCCTTATGACTAAAGATGTTGAACATTTCTTTAGCTGTTTCTCAGCCATTCGACATTCCTCAGCTGTGAATTCTGTGTTTAGTTCTGAACCCCATTTTTAATAGGGTTATTTGTCTCCCTGCGGTCTAACTTCTTGAGTTCTGTGTATATTTTGGATGTAAGCCCTCTATCTGTTGTACGATTGGTAAAGATCTTTTCCCAATCTGTTGGTTGCTATTTTGTCCTAACCACAGTGTCCTTTGCCTTACAGAAGCTTTGCAGTTTTATGAGATCCCATTTGTCGATTCTTGATCTTAGAGCATAAGCCATTGGTGATTTGTTCAGGAAATTTTTTCCAGTGCCCATGTATTCGAGATGCTGCCCTAGATTTTCTTCTATTAGTTTGAGTGTATCTGGTTTGATGTGGAGGTCCATGATCCACTTGGACTCAAGCTTTGTACAGGGTGATAAGCATGGATAGATTTGCATTCTTCTACATGTTGACCTCCAGTTGAACCAGCACCATTTGCTGAAAATGCGATCTTTTTTCCATTGAATGGTTTTGGCTCCTTTGTCAAAAATCAGGTGCCCATAGGTGTGTGGGTTCATTTCTGGGTCTTCAATTTTGTTCCATTTGTCTATCTGTCTGTCTCTGTACCAATACCATGCAGTTTTTATCACTATTGCTCTGTAATACTGCTTGAGTTCAGGGATAGTGATTCGACCTGAAGTCCTTTTATTGTTGAGAATAGTTTTAGCTATCCTGGGTTTTTTGTTATTCCAGATGAATTTGCAAATTGTTCTGTCTAACTCTTTGAAGAAATGGATTGGTATTTTGATGGGGATTGCATTGAATCTGTAGATCGCTTTTGGTAAAATGGCCATTTTTACTATATTAATCCTGCCAATCCATGAGCATGGGAGATCTTTCCATCTTCTGAGGTCTTCTTCAATTTCTTTCTTCAGAGTCTTGAAGTTCTTATTGTACAGATCTTTTATTTGCTTGGTTAAAGTCACACCCACATATTTTATATTGTTTGGGTCTATTATGAAGGGTGTCGTTTCCCTAATTTCTTTCTCGGCTTGTTTCTCTTTTGTGTAGAGGAAGGCTACTGATTTATTTGAGTTAATTTTATACCCAGCCACTTTGCTAAAGTTGTTTATCAGCTTTAGTAGTTCTCTCGTGGAACTTTTGGGATCACTTAAATATACTATCCTATCATCTGCAAATAGTGATATTTTGACTTCTTTACCAATCTGTATCCCCTTGATTTCCTTTTGTTGTCTGATTGCTCTGGCTAGAACTTCAAGAACTATATTGAATAAGCAGGGAGAGAGTGGGCAGCCTTGTCTAGTCCCTGATTTTAGTGGGATTGCTTCAAGTTTCTCTCCATTTAGTTTAATGTTAGCAACTGGTTTGCTGTATATGGCTTTTACTATGTTTAGGTATGAGCCTTGAATTCCTATTCTTTCCAGGACTTTTATCATGAAGGGGTGTTGAATTTTGTCAAATGCTTTCTCAGCGTCTAATGAAATGATCATGTGGTTTTGTTCTTTCTGTTTGTTTATATAATGGATCACATTGATGGTTTTCCGTATATTACACCATCCCTGCATGCCTGGGATGAAGCCTACTTGATCATGGTGGATGATTGTTTTGATGTGCTCTTGGATTCGGTTTGCCAGAATTTTATTGAATATTTTTGCGTCGATATTCATAAGGGAAATTGGTCTGAAGTTCCCTTTCTTTGTTGGGTCTTTGTGTGGTTTAGGTATAAGAGTAATTGTGGCTTCATAGAAGGAATTCGGTAGTGCTCCATCTGTATCAATTTTGTGGAATAGTTTGGGTAGTATTGGTATGAGGTCTTCTATGAAGGTCTGATAGAATTCTGCACTAAACCTGTCTGGACCTGGGCTCTTTTTGGGTGGGAGATCTTTAATGACTACTTCTATTTCCGTAGAAGATATGGGGTTGTTTAACTGGTTTATCTGTTCCTGATTTAACTTCGGTACCTGGTATCTGTCTAGGAAATTGTCCATTTCCTGCAGATTTTCAAGTTTTGTTGAATATAGGCTTTTATATTAAGAACTGATGATTTTTTGAATTTCCTCTGAATCTGTAATTATGATTCCCTTTTCATTTCTGATTTTGTTAATTTGGACACACTCTTTGTGTCCTCTCGTTACTCTGGCTAAGGGTTTATCTATCTTATTGATTTTCTCAAAGAACCAACTTTTGGTTCTATTGATTCTTTCTATGGTCCTTTTTGTTTCTACTTGGCTGATTTCACCTCTGAGTTTGATTATTTCCATCTTCTACTCCTCCTGGGTTTATTTGCTTCTTTTTGTTCTAGAGCTTTTAGTTGTGCTCTGACATATGCTCTCTGCTGTTTCTTCCTGCAGGCACTCAGAGCTATGAGTTTTCCTCTTAGCACAGCTTTCATTGTGTCCCATAAGTTTGGGTATGTTGTACCTTCTTTTTCATTAAATTCTAAGAAGTCTTTAATTTCTTTCTTTATTTCTTCCTTGACCAGGTTATCGTTAGTAGAGCATTGTTCAACTTCCACGTATATGTGGGCGTTCTTCCCTTATTGTTATTGAAGACCAGCTTTAGGCCATGGTGATTTGATAGCACACATGGGATTATTTCTATCTTTCTGTACCTGTTGAGGCCCGTTTTTTGACCAATTATATGGTCAATTTTGGACAAAGTACCATGAAGAGCTGAGAAGAATATATATCCTTTTGCTTTAAGATAGAATGTTCTATAAATATCTGTTAAGTCCATTTGGTTCATGACTTCTCTTAGTCTGTCTATGTCTCTGTTTAATTTCTGTTTCCATGATCTGTCCATTGATGAGAGTGGAGTGTTGAAATCTCCTACTATTATTGTGTGAGGTGCAATGTGTGTTTTGAGCTTTAGTAAGGTTTCTTTTATGTATGTAGGTGTCCTTGTATTTGGGGCATAGATATTTAGGATTGAGAGTTCATCTTGGTGGATTTTTCCTTTGATGAATATGAAGTGTCCTTCCTTATCTTTTTTGATGACTTTTAGTTGAAAATTGACTTTATTTGATATTAGAATGGCTACTCCAGCTTGCTTCTTCCAACCATTTGCTTGGAAAGTTGTTTTCCAGCCTTTCACTCTGAGGTAGTGTCTGTCTTTGTCTCTGAGGTGTGTTTCCTGTAGGCAGCAGAATGCAGGGTCCTCGTTGCATATCCAGTTTGTTAATCTATGTCTTTTTATTGGGGAGTTGAGACCATTGATGTTGAGAGATATTAAGGAATAGTGATTATTGCTTCCTGTTATATTCATATTTGGATGTGAGGTTATGTTTGTGTGCTTTTCTTCTCTCTCTCTCTCTCTCTCTCTCTCTCTCTCTCTCTCTCTCTCTCTCTTATTTATTATCCTTGGTAGTGCTGGATTTGTAGAAAGATATTGTGTAAATTTGGTTTTGTCATGGAATATCTTGGTTTCTCCATCTATGTTAATTGAGAGTTTTGCAGGATACAGTAACCTGGGCTGGCATTTGTGTTCTCTTACGGTCTGTATGACATCTGTCCAGGATCTTCTGGCTTTCATAGTCTCTGGTGAAAAGTCTGGTGTGATTCTGATAGGTCAGCCTTTATATGTTACTTGACCTTTTTCCCTTACTGCTTTTAATATTCTTTCTTTATTTTGTGCATTTGGTGTTTTGACTATTATGTGTCGGGAGGTGTTTCTTTTCTGGTCCGATCTATTTGGAGTTCTGTAGGCTTGTTGTATGCCTATGGGTATTTCTTTTTTTATGGTAGGGAAGTTTTCTTCTATGATTTTGTTGAAGATATTTACTGGTTTTTTGAGCTGGGAGTCTTCACTCTCTTCTATACCTATTATCCTTAGGTTTGATCTTCTCATTGTGTCCTGGATTTCCTGTATGTTTTGGACCAGTAGCTTTTTCCACTTTACATTATCTTTGACTTTTGAGTCGATGAGTTCTATGGAATCATCTGCTCCTGAGATTCTCTCTTCCATCTCTTGTATTCTGTTGGTGATGCTTGTATCTACAGCTCCTTGTCTCTTCCTTTGGTTTTCTATATCCAGGGTTGTTTCCATGTGTTCTTTCTTGATTGCTTCTATTTCCATTTTTAATTCCTTCAATTGTTTGATTGTGATTTCCTGGAATTCTTTCAGGGATTTCTCTCTATAGGCTTCTACTTGTTTATTTATGTTTTGCTGGAATTCTTTCGGGGATTTTTGTGATTCCTCTCTGTAGGCTTCTACTTGTTTATTTATGTTTTCCTGTGTTTCTCTAAGGGAGTTCTTCATGTCTCACATAGGCCTGTGTGTCATGATTGCTGTAGACCTGTTTTCCTGTTCTCTTTCAGCCAGTTATGGGAACAGAGTGTTCTGCTTTCAGGCGTGTAGTCTTTCCTGTCTACCGGTCTTCAGCTGTTCCTGTGGGCATGTGTCCTGAGTACACCAGGCAGGTCACTTGGAGCAGAAAAGTTGTTTTTACCTCTGGTCTCAAGCCTGGAGTCGCTTCTCAGAGCCAGGTGTCAGCCCTCTATGAGGGCAGCAACCAGAATGGCCTGCCCCACCTTCGCATGAGACTATTTGCACAGGAGGTCCAGATGGTGCTAGGTATTTTCTTCTAGAGTCAGAAATGTGGGCAGAGAGTAGTCTCTTTTGGCTTCCCAGGTGTGTCTACCTCTCTGAAGGTCTAGCTCTCCCTCCCATGGGATTTGGGTGCAGGGAGCTTTTTGACTGGGTCCCTTCAGATCCAGGCAGTGTCTGGACTGCAGAGTTCAATGCCCCTATCTTCCTGTTCCCAAAGGCCCTACACAGATTCCTCTTGAGCCAGGGATGTGGTTAGGGGTGGGCAGTACTGGCGGTCTCTACTGCCCTGCAGTCTCAAGAGTTTCCACTTGTCTGGGCAGTGAGCTCTCTCCTGATCTCACTTTTGTATATTACACCCTGTCTACATCTCATGGATGAACCCTATTTGAACATAGTAGATGATACTTTGATGTGTTACTGGATTCAGTTTGTATGTATTTCACAGAATATTTTTGGGTCATTTTTTAGTAAGTGTTTCAGTTTGATTTTAGCCCTGATTTTGATTATTTCCAGGCTTTTATTCATATTTTGTGTGCTTTCTTTTTTCCTACAGCTTTGAGATGTACTACTAAATTGATGGTACAAGAGTTTCTAATTTCTTTATGGATGCATTTAGTGCTATCAACGATCTGCTTTGCACTGCTTTTATTGTGTCCCATAAATTTGCATATGAATCTTGAAAATATCATCCTGAATGAAGTAACTCTATCCCAAAAGGACATATATTGTATCTACTCACTTATAAGTGGATATTAGTCATAACCACTTACCTTCACAGACCAAAGTAAGAAAAACAAGAAGGAAAGAACAAGCAAGAATGCTTGAATATTACTTAGAATGGGGAATAAAATAATCATGAAAGGCAGATATAGGGAGGAGAATGGGGGTGTGGGTCAGGATCATGTCTGAGGAAGGAAAGGAGAGATAACCAAATGGCCTTGAAAATGAATTGAAATCTCAGATTTATGGGGATGGGGCTCTTCAGGTTAAGAGAGGCATCCAAGAATCAGTAGGGTGACCTTGGCTGTGACTCTATACTTTGCAGATGTAAAACATGAAGAGGCCACCTCCTGTAGCCAGACAAGAATCACAGTATGGCAAGTACCATCCCCTGTCACTATTAGTGATACTCTTGTATGCTTGCAGACAGGATTCTAGCATGACTGACATCTAAGAGGCTCCATTCAGCAGATGACTCAAACAGATTCAGATACCCCCATATAAACAGGAGATGAAATTTGGGGACTCTTGTGCAAGAATATGAGGAAGAATTGTGACCCTAAAGAAGATAGGAACTCCACGGGAAGACCAACCAGTTCCAACTAACTGTCACCTTGGGACTCTGAGAGTCCTATAAACTGGCTTGACATATACCCCCTGCAGATGGGGAGCTAAGTCTTCATGTGGGTTCTAACAACCGGAGCGGAGGCTATTCAAAAAGCTGTTGCCTATTCTTCTAGCTGGGCTGCCTTGTCTGGCCTTAGTGGGAGAGGAGTGCCTATCCTGGCAGAAAATTTAAGTGCCAGTGGGCGGGGGGATACCTAGTGTGATGGTTTGCATATGCTTAGCCCAGGCAGTGGCACTGTTAGAAGGTGTGGCCTTTTTGAAGAAAGTATGTCTCTGTGGGGGTGGGCTTGGAGACCCTCCTCCTTGCTTCCTGGGGATGTTGAGTCTCCTGCCTTCCTTCTGGTGAAGATGTCGAACTCAGTTCTTCCTACACCATGCCTGCCTGGGTGCTGTCATGCTCCCACCCTGATGATAATGAACTGAACCTCTGAACCTGTAAGTCTGCCTCAATTAAATATTGCCCTTTATAAAATTTATGTTTGTCATGGTGTCTGTTCACAGCAATAAGACAGTAAGACACTTAGGGAACCCTAATTAACACAGAGGAAAAGAGAGTCTGGAGAAAGTGTTGTGGAAGTGGTGAATGAGAGAGTGAGCAGAATGTAACATGAACAAGTCAAACATAAACTAAATTTTAAAAACAGACATGAATGTTGCAGGCAAATGGATTAATCTTGAGAATTACACCCCAAGTACAATAACCAAGTCCCAAAGGACATGCATAGTATATCCTCATTTATGAGTAGATATTAGCCATAAAATAGAGAAAAACCATACCATTCTCCACATACCCAAAGAAGGTATCAAGAAGGAAGGCATATGTGAGGATTCTTAAATCTCACTTATGAGGGGGAATAAAATAGTCTAAGAGGCAGGTAGATGGAGGGAACTGATTGGGAAAAGTAATGGGGGTGGAAATGGTGGTGGTTAGCATCAGTTGTGGTAAGAACAGGAGAGATGGCCAGATGACCATGAAAATGAATGAAATTCTGCAACTGACTGGGGTGCAGATGTGACAGACATCTCCAGGACAAGATAGAGACCTGGGAAAAGGGAGAAAATAAAACATCGATGGGGATGACCTTAACTGTGACTCATAGCACTAGGGATATGGACTATGAACAGGTCACTTCCAGAAACCAGGCCATAATCCCAATGAAGTGATAGAAACACCAACCCATTAACAAAACTTTTAACCCAAAATGTATCCTTTATACAATAAATACAGTGATGAGGGATAGAGCAAAAACTGATGGAATGGCCAGTCAATAGCAGTCCCAACTTGAGGTCCATCACATGGGCAACCATCAATCCCTGATACTATTAATGATACTCTGTTATGCTTGCAGACAGAAATCAAGTATGGTGTCCTCTGAGAGGTTCTACCCAACAACTGACTCAGACAGAGGCAGAGACTCACAGCAAACCAGTGGATGCAGCTTGGAGACTCTTATTGAAAAGTAAGAGGAAGTATTATTGCAGGCCCCAAAGGGCATAGAAACTCTACAGGAAAACGAACAGAGTCAACTAACTTGGACCTTTGGGGCTTTCTGTGTCTGAACCATCAACCAAATTGCACACATGGGCTAGACCTAGGCCTTCCCACTGCTATGTAACAAATGTTCAGGTTGGTCTTCATGTGAGTTCCAAACAACTGGAGCAGGTGCTATCCCCAAACCTGTTGTCTGTCCATGGGATATATTATGCTAGCTTTGCTGCCTTGTCTGGCCTAGGAGGAAAAGGATGTGTCTAGCCTCACAGAGATTTAAAGTTCCAGGTTAAAAGATACCCAGGGTGACCCCATTACTCAGCAGAAAAGGAGATGGGGAAATGGTGGGAAGAATTGGAGGAAAGGTTGACCAAAGGGGGTCAGTGAGCAGGTAGAGAGAGAGAGAGAGAGAGAGAGAGAGAGAGAGAGAGAGAGAGAAAGGAAGGAAGGAAGGAAGGAAGGAAGGAAGGAAGGAAGGAAGGAAGGAAGAAAGGAAGAAAAAGGGAAGCAGGCCAGTTTACCAAACGTAATCTACAGATTCAACCCAATTCTCAACAAATTCCAACATATTTACAGAAATTGAAAGAGTAATTCTTAACTTCATGTAGAAAAACAAAAGACCCAGGATAACATAAACAATTCTCAATAATAAAAGTACTTCTGGAGGAATCATTCTCCCTGATCTCAAGCAGTACTATGGAGCAATAATGAAAAGAACACATGGTATTAGTACAGAAACAGAAAGGTTGATCAATGGAATAGAATCGAAGACCCAGAAATAAAACCAGACATCTATGGACACTTGATTTGTGATGAAGAAGCCAAAACCATATAGTGGGAGAAAGCGTTTTTAACAAATGGTGCTGGTCTAACTGATGGTCTGTATGTAGAAGAATGCAAATTGTACCATGCTTATCAATCTGCAAAAGCCTCAAGTCCAAGTGGATTAAGAATGTCAACATAAAACTGGATAAACTGACTCTACTAGAAGAGAAAGTGGGGAAGTGCCATTGAATACATGGGCATTTAAAAAGTCCTAAACAACATCTACACAATGGAATATTACTCGGCTATCAAAAACAATGCCTTTATGAAATTCATAGGCAAATGGTTGGAACTGGAAAATATCATCCTGAGTGAGGTAACCCTATCACAGAAAAACACACATGGTATGCACTCATTGATAAGTGGCTATTAGCCCAAATGCTCGAATTACCCTAGATGCATAGAACACGTGAAACTCAAGACGGATGATCAAAATGTGAATGCTTCACTCCTTCTTTAAAAGGGGAACAAGAATACCCTTGGCGGGGAATAGAGAGGCAAAGATTAAAACAGAGACAGATGGAACACCCATTCAGAGCCTGCCCCACATGTGGCCCATACATATACAGCCACCCAATTAGACAAGATGGATGAAGCAAAGAAGTGCAGGCCAACAGGAGTCGGATGTAGATCTCTCCTGAGAGACACAGCCAGGATACAGCAAATACAGAGGTGAATGCCAGCAGCAAACCACTGAACTGAGAATAGGACCCCCGTTGAAGGAATCAGAGAAAATACTGGAAGAGCTTGAAGGGGCTCGAGACCCCATATGAACAACAATGCCAAGCAACCAGAGCTTCCAGGGACTAAGCCACTACCTAAAGACTATACATGGACTGACCCTGGACTCTGACCTCATAGGTAGCAATGAATATCCTAGTAAGATCACCAGTGGAAGGGGAAGTCCTTGGTCCTGCTAAGACTAAACCCCAGTGAACATGATTGTTGGGGGGAGCGTGGCAATGGGGGGAGGATGGGGAGGGGTTAGGGGGATGTTGGCCCGTAAACCAGGAAAGGGAATAACACTCGAAATGTAAATAAAAAATACTTAAGTTAATAAAAAAATTAATTAAAAAAAAAGTCCTAAACAGAAAGCCAATGGCTCAGTCTCTAAGACTAAAACCAGATAAATGGGACCTCTTGAAACTGAAGCTTTTGTAAGGCAAAGGACACTGTCAGTGGACAAAATGGCACCCTAGAGATTGAAAAGAGATCTTCAGTAACCCTATATTTGACAAAGGGCTAATAACCAAAACTCAAGCAACAGTTCATAATGACAAGGATGTGGAAAAGGGAGAGCATTCCTCTTATGTTGGTGGAATTGCAAACTTCTACAATGACAATAGGAATCAATCAGGCTATTCCTCAAAAAGTGGAACTGAAGTTCTACTGAAGACCCAGCTTTAATGCTCCTGGGTATTAAAAAAAATGTTCCACCATATCACAAAGGCATGTGCTAGAATGAAATTTGGTTGGGGGGGGGCAGGATCAGGTATGAGGAGAGAGTGAAGAGACACACAGATAACCAGGAAAATAAATGGAAATATGCCGCTGCTGGGGTGGGGCATGGAGGGGAACATTTCAGAAGTCCCACAGGGCAATGATGGAGAACACTGCCAGGATTCAAGGTGGATAACCTTAGCCAAAATCCCAACAGTGGGGATAGAGTACTTCAAGAGACCCATCCAGTAGTTAGATGGTACTCCCATGGAGGGATGCAGACACCACCTCACAGTTTTCACCCAAAATTTTCCTGTGTAAAAGAAATGCAGGAACAAAAATGGAGCAGAAATTGAAGTAATGGATACCCATTGACCCACACAACTTGGCGCCCATCCCATTAGTGGGTAACATTTCCTGACACTATTAATGGTACTATATTGTGCTTGCAGAGAGGAGTCTAGGATGGCTGCCATCTGAGAAGTTCTACCTAGCAGTTAACTGAGACAAATTCAGATGCTCACAGCCAAGCATTGAATAGAAGTTAGAGACCCTATGGAAGAGTTAGGGAAAGGATTGAAGGAACTGAATGGAATGGCAACCCAATAGGAAGATCAACAATGTCATCTAACCAGAACCTCTGAGATGTCTCAGAAACTGAGTCACAAACCAGGCAGCATATACGTGCTGGTCCAAGGCCCCTGACATATATACAGCAGAGGACTGCCTGCTCTGATATCCGTGGAAGAAGATGCAACTAAGCCTCAACAGACTTCAGACTCCAGGGAGTTGGGAGGCATGATGGGGCAGAATATACTCTTGAATGCAGAGGAAAGAAATAACGAAATGAGGAACTGTGGAGGCAGAAAAGGAGAGAGCAATAACAGGATCAACCCTGATCAAGTAGGCTTTAAATAAGGGATACAAAGAAACTTTAATATACAAAAATATATCAACATAATCCACCATACAAACAAACTTTAAAAAATCATATATTTATCCCATTAGATGGCGAAAACATCTTTGACAAATCCAACATCCCTTCATGTTAAAGGTCTTGGACAGATGAGGAATACGAGACACATACCTAAACATAATAAAAGAAATAAAAAAAGATAAACCACATAGCCAAAATCAAATTAAATGGAGAGAAACAACCAACAAAATTCCAAATTTTAAAATCAAGTCAAAGCAAGGCTGTCCACTCTGTTTGTATCTGATCGATATAATGTTTCATGCTTCAGCTAGAGCCATAAAACATGTAACCAAGGGGATTTGAATTGGATGGGAAGAGATCAAAGTATTGCTATTCATGGATGATATGGAAGTATACATAAGTAACCCCCAAAATTCTACCAGAAAACTCCTAGAGCTGATAAACAACTTCAGAAAAGTAGCTGGACGCAAAATAAACTAAAAATTAATCAATAACTCTCATTTATATAAATGATAAACAGACTGAGAAGGAAATTAGGGAAACAACACACTTCACAGTAGCTAAAAGTAATATAAAATATCTTGGTGTAACTAACCAAGCAGATGAAAGTCCTATATGACAAGAACTTAAAGTCTTTGAAAAAAGAAATTGAAGAGGATATCAAAATATGAAAAGATCTCCCATGCTCCTGGATCAGTAACATTAACATAGCAAAAATTACCACATTGCCAAAAAACAATCTACAGATTAATGCAATTTCTGTTAAAATCCTAATACATTTCTTTTCAAACCTTGATAGAACAAGTCTGATTTTCATATGAAATAACGAAAAACCCATGACAACTAAAGTAAAATTTCAAGGTGTACTGCAGAACAATAGTAATAAAAAAAAACCTGCATGGTATTGTTAGAGAAATAGACAGGTTGGTCAATGGAAATCAATTGACAGCCCAGAAATAAGCTTTATAAGAATTATAGACACTTGATTTTGGACAAAGAATCCAAAATCATGCAATGGGGATAAAAGCATCTTCAACAAATGGTGCTGGTCTAACTAGATGTCTGCATGTGGAAGAATGAAAATAGACCCATATTCACCACCCTGCACAAAACTCAAGTCCAAGTGGATCAAAGACCTCAACATAATACCAGATACATTAAATCTAATTGAAGAGAATGTGATAAATGACCTTGAATGCATTAGTATAGGAAACAACTTCCTGAACAGAACACCAGTGGGTCAGGCATTAAGATCAACAACTGAGTAATGGTAACACATGGAACTGAAAAGCTTCAGTAAGGCAAAGAACACTGTCAAAAGTACAAAAAGGTGGCTTACAGAATGGGAAAAGATCTTCACCAACACTATATCTGATAAAGGGCTAATATCCAAAACATATAAAGAGCTCAAGAAGTCAGACACCAGCAAACCAAATAACTCGATTTAAAAATTGAGTACAAAGCTAAACAAAGAATTTTTAACAGAGGAATCTCTACTTGCTGAAAAGAAAACAACCACAAGTTGGGAGAGAGGGAGGGAAAGGGGTTAGAGGTGGTGGGAGAGGTGAACATGCTCTGTTCTTGGGTGGGGAAAAGAACTAAAGTCATGAGAGCCCGCAGAAAGAGTGGAAACAGGCAAATGCAGGAGGAAGAAGGTTGGCAGTATGCTATAGAATATACCAGAGACCTGGGAAGTAAGAGACCCTCGGGAATCAAAGGGGAGAACCTTAGCTGAAATGTCCTACAGTGGTGAGAAGGAACTTACTGAACCCACCTCCAGCAGAAAGACAGGGCATTGAGTGAGAGATAGGGTTGTTATCCCACAGTCAAAGCTCTGACCCATAATTCTTCCTGTGTGAAAAAATGGAGAGATGAATTCAGAAAAAGCAGGAGGAAACTGAGGAGGAGGGTCCTCCTGTAGGAGGACCAGCAGTCTCAATTAACCTAGACTCCAGAGATCTCTCAGACACTGAATCACCAACCAGGGCAGCATACACCCACTGAGATGAGGCTTCTAACACATATACAGCTGAGGACATCTGGGTTCAATCAGAGAAGATGTACTTAACCCTCTAGAGACTGGAGGCCCCAGGAAGTTTAGAGGTCTGGTGGAGTGGTGACATCCTTGTGAAGACTGGGGGACGCATGGGGGAGGTATGGGATGTGGAAACCCGGGGCGGGTGATGGACTGAGACAGGAATAAAATCTGGAGTGCGAGAGAGAGAGAGAGAGAGAGAGAGAGAGAGAGAGAGAGAGAGAGAGAGAGAGAATGAACAAATAAATTAATTTTTAAACAAATGTTAAACATCCTTAGTTATCAGGGAAATGCAAAACAAAATGACTCTAAGATTGTATCTTACACTTGTCAGAATTGTTAAGATCAAAATTCAAGTAACAAAACAAACTGTTGAGGATGTTGTGTAAGGGAAACATTCCTCCATTGCTGGTGAGAGTGGAAACTCAAACAAAGGCTTTGTTAATCAGTTTAGTGGTTTCTCAGATAATTGGGAATCCTTCTATCCCAAGTTCCAGTTATACTACTCCCAGGCATATACCTAATATATGCCTGACAATACAACTATGACACTTGCTCATCTATTTTCATAGCACCATTATTTGTAAAAAGCAAGAAAGAATAAGCAACCTAAATGTTCCTTAACTAAAGAATAGATTTAAAATATGTGGTACATTCACTCAATGGAATACTATTAACCATTACAAACAAGGACATCATGAGTGTGCCAGGCCAATGGATGAAACTACAAAACATCATCCTGAGTGAGGTAACCCAGACCTAGAAAGACATACATGGTATGTTATAGGATGATGTCATTATGCAGCAAGGCATTTCCAGGATAAGGCACAGCCTATCATTAAATGAGAGGGAAGGGTAGGCAAGGAAAAGGCTAGGAGGGAGGGAGGAGGCTCCCTCAGATCCAGATCCACCCTGAGTGAGAAAGCATGAACCAGTTCTGCTGCTTTTTTAATCATTTAT
This sequence comes from Rattus rattus, assembly GCF_011064425.1. Classification (NCBI taxonomy): domain Eukaryota; kingdom Metazoa; phylum Chordata; class Mammalia; order Rodentia; family Muridae; genus Rattus; species Rattus rattus. Next base: position 14,855,486 of record NC_046161.1, on the reverse strand, counting down.
AAGTGAATACTAGTCATAAAGCACAGGATAACCATGCTACAATTCACATACCTAAATGAGCTAAGTCACAAGTAGGACTAGTTAGGACTGCATGAATCTCACTAAGAAGGGGAAGCAAAATAGACACTATAGGTAGACGCAGGGAGAAAAATGAGTAGGAAAGGAAGTGGAGAAGGGAGCACAAGGGATCAAATGTTGGTAGAATTGAGGGAGAGAAAACTTGGGAGAGAACTAGAATCAGTAGAGTGGCATCTCTGATAGAAACTGGAAACCTAGAATAATGGAAACTCCTAGGAATCTATGGGGTGATCCTATCTAAGACTATTAGCAATAGAGAATATGAAACCGAAAATGGTCACTTCCTATCACTGAAAGACTTCCATTGGAGGGAGGGAATACCAACTCTCCTTCAAAGCCTTTAACCCATACTTTATGCTGCCTACAAAATGTGAAGGGATAAAGGTAGAGCAGAAATTGAGGGGATGGCCAACCTGAGATACATGGTATAAGAGAGAGCCATCTCTTACATTATTGATATTCTCCTATACTTGCAGAAAGGAATGTAGTATAACTGTCCATAGAAAGTCTACACCCAGCAGCTGATGGATATAGATGCAGAGACCCACAGCCAAACATTAAGTGGAGCTCAGAGAAAGTTGTGTAAGGGGATGGGGAAAGAACTGAAGAAGACAGAGGTATGAAAGACAACACGAGAAAATGTACAGAATCAACTAAATTGGGCCCATAGAGGCTGACAAAGCCTGAACTACCAAATAAAGACCATGCATAGGGCAGAAATAGAGCCCCTACAATATAAATAACAGATGTACAAGTTGGTCTTTATGTAGGACCCCTAACATGAGACCGGGGACTGTTTTTGACTCTGTTGACTGCCTCTGGACCCTGTTCCCCTAACTGTGCTGATTTATCTAGACACAATAGAAGATGTTCCCCCCAGTTCTACTACGATTTCATATTATAAGAGAGGTTAATATCACAAGATATTGCAAGATATGGGAGGCCTCCCCTTCTCTGAGGAGAAAACGAATAGAGACAGGAAAAGAGAAAGGTAGGGATAAGGAGGAAAGAAAAAACCTCCAATATTAAAAAAGGACACAACTAAACAGGTATTTTGATAATTAAAGTCATATTAGAAGAAAAATCTCACGGGTGAAACAGTGATAATTTCCATTGAACCTACTTGCAAATTCCACCTATTGAAGATATCAAAAGAAACAAATGAACAAGAATAATTAAATATCAGAGTTCTAACATTATTTTGATTCATAAAGAATAGCAAGAAAAATATGTACACAGAAATAATATGTAGTTATAATAATTAAGTAAATGACCACACAAAAATAAACACATGCTTTTTTCACAGAAGATAAACTATAAGACTTAATTTTCCATAGCTAAATTGTTTAAAGACTCATTTGAGATAAGTTATACTGACAACATTTTGTATAACTTTTTGGCAACTGAAATGTTATCCTTTTTTTCATAATATAATATAATGTAATACTTTAAATACAGAAATCTGAACATAATTATTTACTATATTAAATGCAATCCTTATCAAAACTCCAATTTGCATGCTTGCAGAAGCTCAAAATTCAATTTTAAATTTCATATTGATTTAACTACTGAGTAGTACTCTGCAGTATTAATGGCTTCCGGTATCTCCCACAGGGCTCCAGTTGCTTGAGAGGGCAGGAAACAGAAAGTTTGACCACACTTACCCCACGCCATGGCCAGGTGGGCGGCCAGGCTGCGGGAAGCCTTGGACACTGCTCAGGGGGAGGGAAGCACAGTCTGAGGCAGAGACACAGCCAGTGCTGACTTGGTGGTCCCCAGGCCTGCAAGGAGGGTGGAGCCATCGGTTCTTGGGCTTTGGGCATCCAGGGATTGCTGTGGAAGAGCTGAGACAGCAATGTGGGCCCTCATGGCTGGATGTAGACCACGTCTGAGGGGAAAAAAAGGGGAATGCTCTGGCTGGTCCCACTGAGAGTAGTCCTTGGCAGTATTTAAGTACTGTCTATCTACAAATCTCTCCTTAAAGAAGGTACTAGAAGAACCACTCTAACTCAAAGAGGTTAAGAATACACATAGAAATAGAGAAAATGAATACTTTCACACCAACAAATCAAATATACATACATACATACACACACACACACACACACAGACACGCAGACACACACACACCACACACACACCACCACCACCAACACCACCAACAACAACAACAACAACAACTATAAAATAACAGGAATTGCCAGTTATTTCTCATTAAGATTTTATAATATCTATACTATTAATTCCGCCAATAAAAAATACAGACTTATGCAAATTGATGCAAAAATAAGATCCATCCTTCTGCTCCACCCAAGAAATATACCTTAATATCAAGGATAGACATTACTTCAGAGTAAAGGGTTAGAAAAAGATATTCCACACAGTGGATGTAAAAAGCATTCTGATACAGCCATTTTAATATATAAAACAAAATGGGATTCAAACCAAAACTAATACATGAAGAACACTACTCACTCATCAAAGAAAACTCTAATCAGAGGACATTGCAATTCTGTATATCTATGTCCTACCCACAGGGTCACACAAGTTTATAAAACAAACACTACTACAGCATAAATAACATGTTGACCCAAACATAGTGGGGAGTTTCAATACTGCATTCTTTCTAATGGACAGGTCACCCACACAAAAACTGAACAAAGAAATGATGTCCCTAACAGAGGTTATGAACTAAATGGTCCTGGCATATTTACAGAATATTTTGCCCAAACACAAAGCATAAACCTTCTTCTCATGAGACTTGCTCCAAAAATTACTACATATTAAGACACAAAGGAAGTCTCAACTTGTAGATAAATGGCATGAGGAGACTGTTCCCAGCTTGGTACCTGATAAGCAATATAGGATGTTTCTGTCAATCTCAGCAGACTGAGATATAGAGAAGGCATACTTTTATAAGCAGAGAATCCTGGTGTTCTGCCAAGTAAGCTGTAAACCTGAAGAAGTGGCCTTCCTGATCTCTTGTCATGAGAAAGTAACTTTTTCATGAGAAAGTAATTGTAAGAAGCAACACATCAAAGAGTTGGACTGCTGTCAGATTTTTCCATCTACAAGGAGGTTTGGGTTACTCCTTGAACCAAGAAACCAAGATAAGCTATTGCTAGGCAAACAGTACCTGGTGAGAAGTAGAAACTATGGTAAATCTTTTTCTGCTTTTCCCTTAAAAGAAGCTGAAACTTTGAATACACTGTTCATTGACTGACTTGACTGTGTATCCTTCTGTATACTGGTTAATGTGGCTAGACATTGACATCAACTAATACAAAAAAATTAAAATAAGTACCTGTATCTTATCAAACTACTGTGAACTAAAGCTAAACATCAACAGATACAACTTAAAGCGTACACACTCATGGAAACTGAAGAAATCTCTACTGAATGAAACTTTGGATCAAGACAGAAATAATACTTGATCTAATATTAACAATTTAACAGTATACCCAATATGTCTAGAATAATAGAGTAAGCACACTCAAGAAGAGTAGATGGCAAGAAATAATCAAATCTAGACCTGAAATGAATAAAATAGAAACAGAGAAGAAAACAAAGATTCAATGAAAACAAAAAGTTGGTTTTTAGAGAAAATCAACAAGATAGAAAAACACTTATCCAAACTAAGTAAAAGACAAGAGATCAAATATTCAAGTAAACAAAATCACAAATGAAAAGGATTGTATAAAAATAAATACAAAAGAAAAATAGAGAATCATTAGACATATTTTAAAAACCCTTAGTACAACAAATTGAGACCTCTAAAAGAAATGGGTAAGTTTTCAGTTGGTAACACTGACCAAAGTGTCACATGGTTTTAACACAGAATTCTATGAGACTTTCAAAGAGAAGTTAATGGCAATAATCCTAAAATTAATTCACAAAATAAAAAAATTGTTTAATTAACCTTATGAGGTAACATTTACCCTGAGGACAAAATAACATAAAAAAATAACAAAGAAAGAAAATTAGAGACCAATCTCCCTTATGAATATAAGTGCAAAAATGCTCAAGAAAATACTTGCAAACTGAATCCAAGGACACAAAAAAGTTCATCCACTAATATCAAGTAGGCTTCATCCCAGAGATGAATGGTAGTATGATAGATGAAAATCAGTAAATGTAATCCACCATAAAAAGGAAAGAATAACATCATCAACACATTTGATGCAAAAATTGCTTTTGGAAAAAAAATCCAACACCTCTTCATAATAAAAGTCCTGCAGAGAGTATGGATACAAACAACATGTCTAAACATAAAGGCGATTTATACAAAACCTATCACCATCATCAAATTAAATGGAGAGAAACTCACAGCAATTCCACTAAAATCAAGAAATAAAAGTAGTTCACATGCCAAGACCTCATGAAAAAATATCAAGAATGTGAAAGATCAATCCAGTATCTTCTTTCCAACTCCTACCAGTTTTGTTGAAGTATGTGCGAATGAGAATTATCTTTATGAACCACAGGACACAGAACTTAAAAACTCGTAAACTTCATCAAAGAACTTAATAAGCTTAAAGAAGACATAAAGACACAGTTCAATGAAATTTAACAACAACAACAAAGAAAAAAAGCTTAAGGAGAGTAAATGCCCAGAAAAACAGATACATAAAGCTGATGAAAATATCACTTACATCCCAGGATTTGAGAATGTGTTTCAATAAGTACATAGAACATTAAAAAGGATACAAACAGAAATAAATACAGAATTGAAAAAATACAGTAACTCAAATAGAAAACTCAAAGTAAAACAAGACAAGCATTAAGTATAATAAAAAAAAATCAGTACTTCCCTTGGGTAGACATTCTCTGCACAACCATAGGCCACACCTACCAGAAGACCAGGCCACATGTACTTGAAGACTAGGCACTCTGCTAACCTTTGGACCCCCTCCACTCACACATTGCCTTGCCTAAAACTAATCTCAATTCCCCTCTCCTCCTGATTTCTGTATCTCAGTCTCTAACTTGTGTGCTGTCTCCATGCAGGACTTGAGACTGCACCAGTCACCAGAACTCTAGATAGACTGCATACCTGCAGACCTCCTTCACTCTCTCTGTATGTTCCCCAACGCTATCCCCAATCCACTTTCTTCTCTTTGTTTTTGTGTCCAAGACTCCAACTTTGGCAAAGACCCTCTGCTCTACAGGAGACCATGCCTGCCACCAAAATTGGCAGCCTCCCGCTCAGGTGGTGACTGCTTACTCAACCCGAGGGCATTATGAATGGTGCAATTTTCCTGATTTCTTTCTCAGTCATTTTGTCATTTTTATATAGAAGGGTTACTCATGTTTTTGAGATGTTTTGTATGCAGCTAAGTGGAGAAAGTATGATTAGCTCAATGTGTTTCCTTGTAGAATTTTTAGTGTTACTTATGTGCACAATCACATCATATGCAAGCAATGATACTTTCTTCCCTTCCAATTTATATTTCCTTGATGTCTTTATTTGTCTTATTTTTTAGCTAAGCCTTCAAGTACTGAAGGATATGGAAGGGGTGGACAAATGTTAGTGTCCTTGACATAGAAGGTTGTGGAAAAAGAGAGAATGTGGGAGTAATTTGAACCTGGCTGATAGAATGAAATCAAACTAACACAGAAAATTGTGTAAAAAATGTGCTTCCTGGTTCAAGCCTGAATTTGGGGTTAAACTTTGTTAGGTAGCAAATTTAGATGTGGTGTGAAAGGGGCCTGGGACTGGGAATAGGTAGGGAGGATCCTGACCAAAAACTAGAAATGTGATGAAAGCAACAGAGACCAGACTAGTTACAACACAGGATATATGATAGAATCACCTGGATAAATTCTGGAGAAGAGTTTGAGATTTCTTGCTGCTTGCACTTGTTCCAAGCAGTGCAGAATGGACTAGTGAGTGATGGTATGTTGGGAAAGTAGTGGCAGAAATCTATAGGTTGGCTGAAGAACAGGTGGTGGTAGTCAGACTAGCCCCAGGCACTGCATGTGCAACATGGGATTATGTTTGTGGATTGTAGATAAGAAGTGGATTGGGTGGTACAGGAGACTACACATAGGTCCACTAGGCATACGCTGGAATAGAGCACAGGAAATGCACCTGAGTGGGGTAACTACAAGCAGACCAGTAGTGACCTGTCAGTAAAATATTTTTACTGAAGAGAAAATGCAGAATTTACCATTTTCTAATCTTTTACCTCCTGGAGACTTAAATAGTCCATGTGGACTTTTTATAACTATGTTCCAGCCCCATAGGAACTTGAACTGTTCAAGGAACAAAAATGAAATTGGACAATTTGCCTAACAAGAAATCTTGGGAATTAACTTCTTAATGAAACTGTAAATATTCCCTCAGTTATTATAATTTATCCTGTACCTTGCCTTCATTTGTAATTTGGGCCAGAAGGATACCTACATGTACACTCTGTAGCATTCTTCTGGCCCAAAGAAGACTTTCCAAGAAGCAAAACTGACTTCATTTACCTTCAGAAAGGAACAAACTCGGTTTGTATAAAGAATGCCTGAATGATGGTGTCTCCAAGGAGAAAAACAACCAAGTAAGTAACAGGGGTCTTTGGGGGAGAGGATAAAGGGATATGAAGCCATCTGCAGACAGCATTGATGAGAAATAGTATTTATGGTGTCATAAAATATTGACTCACTTTTACCAAGTTTAAATCATTGTTTATAGAACTATGACTTTTTTGATATTTAATCAATCATTTATCCAGAAAGTTGTGTTTGTGTATGTGTGTGCTCATATGTGCACCCATGCCATGGAATGAGTGTGGCAGTATTTGTAGAATACTGGGTTTTGGTTCTTTACTTCCCCTTTGCAAGATCGTATCTATCTCTCTTATTGTTTCTGCCACTGAGCTTAGTACCCAACTCTGAGTGACACAGGTGGATATCCTAATCACTTCTTCATTGATCTTCCCTATTGCCAAAAAAATGGAAGGATTCTCAGGATTTTTCTGTCAATAGAATTTGAGTTATTCTCCTGTTGATTCTTTGAAAACCCATGGAGACTGTAAGTATCTCTTCTAGAATCCTTTAAGTTGAGGATAGTCAGAAAACTCATTGGAAAAGATCTTTGCTACCAAGCCTAACAAACTATCCCTAAAATCTATAGAGTAGAAGGAAAGAACCAATTCCTCCAAGCCACCCTCTGACATCTTCACCCACACCATGCCATATATGTACACACACACACACACACACACACACACACACACACACACACACACACAAAGGAAAGAAATATTTGTAATCTTTTAGAATTTAAGAGCCCTTACACAAAGTCCAATGATCCAGATGGAATTAGAACATTGCTTCCTTGAGAGTAAATATACTTCTTGAGACAACTAAAGAGTATACTTGAGTCCTCCCATTTCTGAGGTTGTTCCCTGAGCTCTACAAGAATATGGCTTGGGAGAGAGGATAGGCCAATGCTTATAAAGAAGTTACAGGAAATCAGTTAATTACATCAGTTACTAATTGTGTCAAATGATAATCTTTAGTCCTTTCTGGTATGTAAAATATTCCATCTTTTTCTGTTGAATATTACTAAAATGTGGTGTGTTTTCCAATGTCTTACTGTAGCATAAACTATGTGCAAAGATATTACTATGCATACTCATAATACTTTAATCATATTCATACACTGTGTTATTGTTTCTTATCCTCTGCTTATCTTCTTCCTCTTCCCCACATCTCTAATAGTGTGCCTTATACTTTTTTATTCATTTGGACAACATTATAAGTAAAAACAAGGCATCTTCCAGGACCCTAATTATTTCAGTTAATTTTACAATCTCCAATTCCATCCCTTTCCTTCAATAATAGCTTTGCAATTCCTTCTTATGACTATGACTTGTTTTCATATGCAGATTTTGTTCTTTACACATACTTTCATTAATGAGTATCTAAGCTAACTCAACATTGCTATTAGAAATAAAATAATAATAGACATGGACAGGCAGATATTGCTGTATTTATTCATATATGATATATGCCCAGAAGTGGTATAACCTATATTATGTTGAAATTTCATTTTCCACTTTGTGCCTCCATATGGATATCACAATTGTTGCAATAACTTACATCTCAATCAACAATATTTAAGACTTACTTTCCTGCACAAGATATTAATAGCAATTTATTAATAACAAATTAATTAATAATATCAAAACATAGAATAATAAAATATCTTTGATCCTTTTGTGGTGGCTAATGCCTTGGCAAGGTGAGGCAAGAAGATTATTGTAAAGACAGCTTGGTCTACAATGTGAGACCCTGTCTCTCCACCACTATCATCACCCTCAAAGAAGAAAAGAAAGGAAAGAATGTTGGCATGGGAATTCTGTAGGAGAAAAACTTAAAACATAGGAGTAAGGGGTCAAATGATTCCAGCACAAGAAACCATAAGAAAATATTATGTTATAACTCAGTGAAAAAGCTATGAGCCTTTGACTACGGAAAACATAGTATGAGAACCAAGCTTGTACTCTTAAATATCTCTAAGAGGTTTTCTATATCCTACCTCTTCTTTAAGTCTTAATCATCTGACCTTTAAAAGGTGGACAGTAGGGGATAGGTAAATGACTAAATAGATAAAGGGCTTACTTTGCAAGCATAAAAATCCTGATTCATATTCTTGGCACACATGGAAGCCAAACATGGCTGTTCATGCTTGTAACCCCAGAACTGAGGGAGGTGAATATTGGGGCTTTGTTGAAATATAAAGTTCAGTGAAAGAATCTGTCTCAAAAAATGTTTTGGAGGAACTATTGAGTCATACCTTGTCATTGTCAACTTCTGACCTATAAACAAACATGCAGACATGCATGCACGTGCACACACACATACACTACGCACAGATGCATGGATAAAAATAACCTAGTCACAACTCACAACTCCCATATACTATTTAACATATATGCAATGTGTTAGTTACAATAGCTATCATGTTGGAATTTTATTAGATGTTATAGCATGTAGAAGTTCTTAGAAGCTGTGCTAGGGATGAGTAGAATGAGTGGAATTTGGCCTATTTGACCAAACAATTTTAATAAGTTTGTAGGGAAACATATTAAATGGAAGCATACATTTACCAAATACCTAAATTTTCCTAAATATTTATTTTACTGTTGTGGGGATCTACTTTAATATGAGAGAGAAGGAAGATGGTAAAGAAAAAACAAAACAGTCCATGCCATTTTCATTACACCACCAAGGAGGCCAGCTACTCTATGGCAGACACAGAATCAGGAGGCAAGCTATAGGGAAGAGTGAAAAGGCCAAAAAACAATACAAACTATACTGGAGTTCTGGCCAACAACAGAGTCAGAAAAAAAGAAAAAAGCCACACTTTTCTGAGTGAGACCTAGAAAGGTTGATCGATACAATGGAACCTTACACTGGCTTAAAAAGACAGTGCTATGGAGCAGGAATTCTGTGAAGAAAAGGCAAACTATCTCATCAAATATCTAACCTTCTATATCTTTTAGAATGACTTAAAAATTGAATCCACCTTCCCAGGGTTGGCACTGACTTTCTAAAGTGTTGTTCTTTATTCAGGTCACTGACCTATGAAATAGATATTAGGTCTTCACCTCAGCCAGAGATTTTATTCTCTTGACCAAAAGCAAACTGTCTTCTCTAACTGTGCTGTGACTTTACTGTTCCTATGACATTTTATTGCCTAGCAAAATATTGTCCACAAAAATTTAAAAATTCAGAGTCCTCATTCCAAGTGTTTTGAGTACAAGGTCTGTGTATTTTCAAGTTATTCCAATCAGTAAACCCGAAGGTTGATACAAGTTAATCACCAATACTTTTCCTGGTGTGCATAAAGGAATATAAATGAGGTTGTGGAGAAGCACATTCAACTGTTTTCAGGTTGGGACAGGGAGAAGAAAATAGATGTCTATGTACTACTTTAAAGGGTATAAATTCAAAACTAATAGGACACTTTATTTAAGATAGTTGTGTAACCAGAAACTTGAGCCCTTAGTTACACTGTATGATAATAAAATTAGAAAATAACAAAAAATTAAATGGATTATTCACAGTGTAACCCAACTAAGAAGACAAATAATTGTAATTTTCTCTCCCCAACTCCTTCTATGGCATGAGTATCAATATCAAGTGCTTTCCTCGACCTTTTGTCATATTTTATTAGTTCTTCAAAATGTTCATATTAGTGTGTTTTGATCATATTCATCACCCTTCCCCAACTTCTCCCAGATCCATTCCACCTTTCTTTCCTATGTCACTTTGTGTTCTCTTAGATTTTCAACCCAATATAAAGTTCTGTTACCCACATAAATGTGTGACAATCCATTAAAGCTTGTTCAAACTTACATTGGCAACTCCCTTAAAGAAGTTGATTATCCCTCTCCCAAGAGCTATAAATTTTCAGTACCTCCTTATCTAATATAAATGGAGTTATGTGCCCAACTCTCCTGTCATGCTAGAATGAAGAAAAAGGAAATTCTTTGATAAACTGATAGAGCTACAAACAATCACTTTCAGTGGGTGAAATAGCATGGACCCAGAAAGACAAACATCACATGTTTTCTCTGAATCTTCAGATAATGTGTCTTATTTAGAATAAGCATAGTCATCAGGAAATTAGGAAGGAGCTTGATCAGGGGCTTTTGAGGAAGGAGAGTAAAAGGTGATATGAAGGGGCAAATAGGAATAATGGAGCAGGAAGCTTTATTTATTCTTTTGAAACAGAGTCTCTCACTGAATCTAGAACTCACTGATTCAGCTAGGCTAACCACCCAGTGAGTTCAAGGAAGCCTCTTTTCTCTGCAGTCCCAACAGCAAGATTACATATGGTTAGCACATAAAAACTTTTATTTGAGTACTGGGTGTTCAAATTCAGGCCCTCATTTTGCATGGTAAATATTTTATCAGCTGAGCTTTCTTAGCAATTCCATAATTTATAGGAAACCTATAAAAATATAGAAATATATAAATATAAAGTTACATAAAACATAACATGATGATTTAGAGTTTGAAACATATTGAGAAGACCTCTCAGAGGTAGGGTAGGAGTAGTTATTCATACTCAGCTTTTCTTCCCTATCTCTGTTCCTTACTATGAAGATACTTGTGACTGCTGCTTATGCTGCACCTGCTGCCATATAGTGGTTATTTCCAATTTGAAATTTGATGAAAACCACAGCAAGCATTCCATTTTGAAGGTTCTGTACAATTTACAGAATGGTCTCGGATAAGTCTAAGTCCCCACCTTTTGACCAAGCAGAGTTCTTCATTTGCAGGCTCATTCTTTTCATACATATACCTTAGAAAAGTTTGGAAGTTGTTTGATGTTTGTTTTCCATGCTTTTCTAGCCCTGAAAAATACTCAGACTTTTATGAATCAATTGGAAATACAGACTGTAATTTTAGAATAAACTTTGAAAACGAATCTATGGATAAAGATACCAGCTCCTATCGTAGTTATTACAGTATTTGCCTATAAACCCTGAAATGGTATGCAAATTAAAACAAAGCATATAATATTATTAGAGTATCATATATCTTCTACTATGTTCTCTCAAACATCATGGAACAGAATTATTAATAACAAACAAAAGAGGAGAGTTTGCTGTGGCACCTGGTGTTAGAGCAATTGCCTAACATGAAAAGTGGAATGGGACATTAAGAGGGTGGAAACATGTTCATGGAGACAGGGAGCAGGGAGGAGGTATGGGATGTAGAACAGTCAGAGGGTGGAGAGAACGGAAAATGGAGAGGTAGGCTTATGAAGTAGAGGCAAAAGAGAGTAAAAGAAAGCAAAGGGGAAGAGAAAGGATAGAGGAATGAGAAGCAGGAAAAAAAGAAAACAGAGGAAGACAGAAAAGGAAAGGGAAGGAAGCGGAAGAGGGGAACGGAAGAGAAGGAAGTCCAAAGGCTTGGAAATAAACAAAGTTTAAGTAATATGAGATTCCCAAGAACAGAACCAGATACTGAATACAAATCTAACAGGGCAGTCATTATAACAGTCTGAGGATGAGACCAGACCCATTGTATTGATTGTAGGTAGTAGCCTCATATGGAATCCCTTGCTGCCAAATTCCACCCAGCTCCGCTGCCAACAAGCAAAATGAAATCTAAAACTTGACTCTTAGAGCATGTAGCTCTTAATCTCCTAAACCTAATCTGAGTTTGTTCCTTTGTGAAATTCTGAAACATATTGTAGTCCCCTCTTATCTCTTCTCATTCCTTATGCATGTTTCATTTCTTCTTCATGCTATTTTTCTACACAAATGTATTAATCCAGCAGACTCTAGTGTGTGCCAGAAAAGAGACAGGGAGAAAAGCAAGAGAGGGCATGCTCTTATTTCATTTGTAATTGTAATGGTCGGAGCTTTATGTAGCAAAATACATTCTGATAGAGAAATGGTGATTGCCATGTTAGTGAAATAAGCAAGTGTAAGAAACACACATCAAAGAAGTGCAGGCCGACAGGAGCCGGATGTAGATCTCTCCCGAGAGACACAGCCAGAATACAGCAAACACAGAGGCGAATGCCAGCAGCAAACCACTGAACTGAGAATAGGACCCCCGTTGAAGGAATCAGAGAAAGAACTGGAAGAGCTTGAAGGGGCTCGAGACCCCACATGTACAACAATGCCAAGCAACCAGAGCTCTAGGGACTAAGCCACTACCTAAAGACTATACATGGACTGACCCTGGACTCTGACCTCATAGGTAGCAATGAATATCCTAGTAAGAGCACCAGTGGAAGGGAAGCCCTGGGTCCTATAAGACTGAACCCCAGTGAACTAGATTGTTGGGGGAGGCGGCAAGGGGGGAGGATGGGGGGGAACCCCATAAAGAAGGGGGGGGGGAGGGGGATGTTTGCCTGAAACCGAAAGGAATAACATTCAAATGTATATAAGAAATACTCAAGTTAATAATAATAATAAAAAAAGAAACACACATCAAACATTTTCTCTCTTACATGTGAAATTTATTTACTTACTTACTTACTTACTTAATTACTTATTTACTTACTTACTAATTTACTTACCGACTTACTTACTGGAACCAAGTCTCACTGTGTAGCATTGTCTGGTCTAGACCTCATATAAATAAGGCTCAAATTATTGATTGTCAAGCACAGAGATTCTCCTGCAATCTCCTCCCAAGTGCTCAAATTAAAGATGCTCATCATGGCTGGCATCATATTGGTGAATCTACGAACACAGGATCTATTTTATCAAGAACTGAGTGCATCCCTTTGCTGATTTACCATGGTGGAATTCAAATCTTATTATTTCTGTATTTCTCTGATGTATTTGGAAATTAGATATCTGTTACCTCTATTTTAATCATGTACATTTAATGTAGAAAATATAAAATACTCAATGTAGCTATGAGAACATCCCTCTTTTAATCTCTAAATGTGCTTCTTACATATCATTGTATCAGAGTTTTATTTTTATTATATGTATTTATTCCCATACTCTATGTTGTTTAAGCTTTTCTCACATATGTGTGAAAGGCAGAGGACAACTTATTCAGTCGGTTCTGTCCTTTCTCTATGATCTAGAGATCTCAAGTCAGCAGGCTCGTGACTAAACACCTTCTTCATTCAACCATCTCATCAGGATATGTTTTATTTTTTATTAGAAACACACTTGTGGGATTTAATGTGATATTTACATAAATATGAACATACATGGGGTTGGGGATTTAGCTCAGTGGTAGAGCGCTTGCCTACCAAGCACAAGGCCCTGGGTTCGGTCCCCAGCTCTGAAAAAAAAAAGAAAGAAAAAAGAGAAGAAAAAATATATATACATACAATTTTTGTTGATCAAATCTATTCATCATTCTGTTACCCTGACTACTCTCTCCCTGTAACTTTTCCTATCCCTAATCTTATCTTGATTTTTTTCATGTTAACTTAATTTTAGTTTTGACATATGAGAGAAAATACAGGATATTTGTCTTTCTGTATCTACCTAGCTTAATCTACTTAAAATATCTTCCAATGCCATCAATTTTGCTGCAGATTAAAAGATATGATTCTTTTTATAGCCAATTATTTCTCTATATTTTTCTTTTCATTCATCTAACAGACACCTTGGCTATCATCATTAATGCTGCAATAAATTTGGTCATAAAGATGGCACCTCTGTGTTCTTCCTTCCTTTTCTCCAGGAAAAAGTGGTGTTTACCAAAGGGACATAGCTGGATACTTTTAATAAGGGTTTTACACACACACACACACACACACACACACACACGCACGCACGCACGCACGCACGCACGCACGCACGCACACACACATACACATACACATACACACACACACACACACACTCCATGTTGGAGAAGCTTTTCTCACATAAGTGTGAAAGGCAGAGGAAAACTTATTGAAGTTGCTTCTGTCCTTTCTCTATCTTGGTTCTGGAAATGTCAAGGCATACATACAGATAGATAGATAGATAGATGGATGGATAGATAGATAGATAGATAGATAGATAGATAGATAGAGAGTTCTTGAATTCTTGATTCCCCATACCCTTATCTTCAAAGTGCTGCAATTATGTGTACCATTTCTCCTTGTTTTTGTCTGTCATTTTCTTTTTTGTTTAATAATAGCCAATCTTTTCATTTTCATGATTTTTAATTCTTTTATCTCATTATTTGTTTTACATTTACTTTTTGTTTAGAGAGAACACGCACATAACAGCACATGTGTGGATGTTAGAGGACAACATGAAGCAGTCCATTCTGTCCTTTTACCGTGTAGGACTCGAGGATCAAATTCAGATCATCAGATGTGATAGCAATCACCTTTACCCAGAAAGGCAACTCAACAGCCTTTTTAAAAAAATTTTTACCAGTATACATTTATTTTAAAGTAATTAGTTTTGTATCAACAGTTTTACTCAAACATATTTTACACTTTTTTTAAACTACATAGTCAGTGTAAGATAATAATTTAATATAGTTTTGATTTGCTAATGGTTTTGAGCATTTTTTCTTGTATTTATTTGCTGCTTTATAAGTTAATCCACCTTCATAACATGCATTCTACTAGTATTTCTAAGTATTTGCAATTCTACATTTATTTATAATACTTGTACCTACAAAGATACTTCTTGTTAATCATTAGTTTTGATATCACTCATTTTTGGATTTCACCATTTCATCCCTTACCACTTCTTCCTTCAAAGCCTTTGATTGGAGTGTGGAAATATGGCTCAGTGGGAAGAACACTTGCTGTGAAAGCAAGAGAACAGGAATTCAATTTCCCAGTTCTCACATAAAAGCTGGGTATGAGTGCAAGTTCCTGTAACACTAGATTTTTGAGAGTAGAGACAGGAAAATCCTGGGATCACACTGCTAGGCCAACTTAGATGAAATGGGGAAATTCAGAATCAGTAAGAAACTCTGTCTCAACAAACAAACAAATAAAGGGTGGAGAAGAGAGCAATAGAGGAATGCATTAGTGTCTTCCATTGCCACAATCCTGAACACACCACAAGCATGCATATACCTTGAAACCATGCATACACACATAATTAATAAAAAAGTAACCTATCCAATCTCTCTCCATGGTGTTCCCACCCATAAAATTATATACAGACAAGTAACAGTATGGTCTTAGTAAATGTTCTTAAATATTTAGGATTATATCTTTGATAATATGTGTAGCAACAATCAAGAAAAAAGAAGCCAGATGTCATGAATCTAAGAGAGAGTGGAGATGGTTAGGAAAATAAATGGGTGGGCTTTAAGAAAGGAATGAGAAAGTGAAAAATATTGTAGCAGTATTTTAAGTTCAAAGCCAAAAAAAAAGAGTAAAATGAGAAAGTAAATCCATGAATTATTAATTTTCTCAATATTTGTGTGAAATGGAAGATTCTGAATTTAAACTTTGAAGAGTAAGGTAAGAGAAACACTAAGCAAAAACTCAAGATACTGTAATTAGCTCAGAAAAGAACTGGGTAGTTAGTCTGTTTTACCCTCCAAAGCTATGTTTATACTGTTCCTTAACTTCTACTTTTAATACTTTCAAAAGAGTTAAACACATGGAACCACAAAACCAAACCAGTGCATCTGAATTCATCCTCTTGGGACTTTCAGAAAAGCCAGAACATGAGCCTGTCCTCTTTTCTCTGTTCCTCTGCATGTATGTGATCACAGTCGTGGGCAACTTGTTGATCATCCTTGCCATCAGCTCTGACTCTCACCTCCACACTCCTATGTATTTCTTCCTGGCCAATCTCTCCTTGGTTGATTTCTGTTTGGCTACCAATACTATTCCCAAGATGCTGGTAAATATTCAAATCAGGAACAAGTCTATCTCCTATCCTTGTTGTCTGACCCAGATGTACTTTTTCCATTTTTTTGGCATCATGGACAGTGTCTTAATAGCTGTAATGGCTTATGACAGATTTGTGGCCATTTGTCACCCATTACATTATTCTACTATCATGAGTCCACGGCTGTGTGGACTGCTGGTTGGTGGTCCATGGGTGTATTCCTGTTTCATCTCCCTCACTCATATCCTCCTCATGGCTCGTCTGGTATTCTGTGCAAAAAATGAGCTCCCCCACTACTTCTGTGATCTCACCCCACTTCTCCGACTTTCATGCACAGACACAACAGTAAACAAGATCTTTGTGCTCATTGTGGCTGGAATGGTAATAGCCACACCTTTTGTCTGTATTCTGGCCTCCTATGCTCGAATCATTGTGGCCATCATGAAGGTCCACTCTGCAGGTGGTAGAAAGAAAGCATTTTCTACTTGTAGCTCGCACCTCTCTGTAGTAGCCCTTTTCTATGGGACCACCATTGGAGTCTATCTGTGTCCCTCCTCTGTCCGCACAGCTGTGAAGGAGAAGGCTTCTGCAGTGATGTACACAGCAGTCACCCCCATGCTGAACCCCTTTATCTATAGCTTGAGGAACAGAGACCTGAAGGGAGCCCTGAAGAAGATCATTAACCGAAAAATCAGCACATCCTCCTGATCATCAATCAAAACATTGTGGAATTTCATGGTAGCAGAATCTAAGGATCTGAGTTCTTCAACTAAGTTGAAATTTCTTGCAAGGAAAGAGTAACTACTTTAAATAATGAATTACAGAAACCCAAGTGGCAATGTATATGGTCCTTTTAACCATTGTCTCACTCTAGTTGTTTTTTATTGCCAGTTTGGCAGAGCCTGGGATCTCCTGGAAAGAGGGACTCTCAACTGGAATGTTGCCTAAGTCCCCAATTGGTCTGGGGGCATGGTGTGTAGAATTAACTTAATTGCTAATTGATGTAAGAAAGTCCAGCCCATGATTCCTGGTACCAGCCATAAGCCTGTGATCCAGGGCTGTGTAAAGAAGCCAGCTAAACACAATAAAAATGAGGCTTCCAGCAAAGCCAATAGGGTCCTCTGATGTTTTTACTTCAAGTTTCTGTGGAGTTTCTTCTTTGGAGTCCTTTCAAGTTTTTCTATATCCTTTAATCCACATTAGTTCTTTTCCTCCACTAAGGATGTTTAGTAAAAGTGTTTACTCACAGCAAGAGCAAAGGTAATTAGAAGATTCTTCAAATATGGCATCTGATAAATAATTCTATGTCTCACATTGTCCTCACAGAAAAATAAGCCTAACATTACATTTTGGATTTTCTCTATTTCAATATCCTTTTAACAAATCTAAAATGCAATCATGTGTTGCTTAACAATAATATCTTCTGAGAAATGCTTCATCTGATGATTTTGGCATTTTAGAAATATTATATTGCTTTCCCCATAATATACCAACCATTCTTATCTCTGCTGGGAAAATCCTGTTCCTCTACACAGAATTCTTTTACACATTCAGGTATAGTTATTTTTTGTAACCCAAGACCATCTATATGTCTATTAGATCAGAGCTACCTGATAATGCCCAGTGAGATGAACAAGAGGTACATGACTGAAAACAAGTGTTCCCTCTCTCTTATAGTCTATCAATAGCCAGTAGTTCTAAAATAAATGGTAGTGTCTAATTAGTCCCTCTCCATTGACTAATTATTGATAAGGTTATTCTTGTGTGTACATTCAATGGATGTATCTACAATCAGTATGAGTTATCAATTGTAACAGTTATTTCTTGTCTAAAGAATGATTGTTCATGGATGCACTCCTTATCTTCCAAATCGTACCTACTTGCCACCACTTCTCTTCTGCAATGTTTCCTCAGCTTATATAAATGTCTTGTTTAATGCCAAACATACAAACTTTCCTAATTTTTTGCATTTTCAATGGTATATAGTAATAAGCCCATGACTCTCTTCATTCACTGCTGTTCTTTTTAGAAAGATTTTTCTCTGACCAAAGACAGGAGCAGACTGTGTCTATAGTATGTAAGCATAGGTACTTAGAAGGTATGTTTGTCAATTTCTCAACACAGCATCTTGATGTCAAAAAGTGATCTGCAGATGTAGTTCAATTAGTTGTATGCTTGATTACTATGTGACATGCCTTGTGCTGTCTAACACTTAACAACACAGAGACAGGGATAGACATGAAGGAGGCCACTGCTAGTATAACAAAGCATACCATTCCATTCTAAACATTTTTTTAAATCATAGTAAAATGAAAAAAGAGTCCTTCTTAAAACAGAAATGTGGACGGAGGGAGGGGGTGGACATGGTAAATAAAGCACTTCCTATACAAACAGGAACACCAGTATTTGGATTTCTCGGGAATCTGAAATGGTAATACTCATCTGCAAGATGGGAGATAGAGAAAGAAGAATCTTCACAAGCTCACTGGGTGGCCAGCCTGTGATATGCAGCAGTTTAACAAGGGAACCTGTCTTAAACAAAGTGTGAGGTGAGGACCAACATTCAATATTATCCTCTGTCCTCACATACTTACCTTGCATACCATGTGCCTTTACTCATACACAGATATTTATATACACAAACACACACACACTCACATGCACATGCACACACACACACAAATATATACATATATACATATATATATATATATATATCATCATCACCCTCATCATCACTATCATCATCATACATAAGTACACATCAATAGAGAAATAAAATAGAATTAAAAAGAATAAATATAAAAATCAGTAACATGGACATTTATTAAGATTGCCAAGATTCTTTATTGAGTGCAATGTATTGTAGTATAGCAATTTTCTCTTGAATTCACTAAGGTAATGCTATATTTTCCTGGCTCTATTTTATGTCTTTCTGAACAGAAATTAGCTTTTCATCCCTCAATAGCTGTATCCACCTTGACAATGCTTTTGAGACAGACCTTGACCTTGACCATGGTGATTTCAGATGTATTAATCACAATTATTAGTATTTGTGCAAACTAAGCTAAAATAACTAAATGACACATAAATTATAAATAATTGCCATATGGTGTCTGGGACATAGTGCTAAGCTCTGAAAAAAACAACAACCCACAAGCACAGATGTTATACTCCCTGATGTTCCTCCAACACTGGTGTAATTGTGGGTTATTTTTTTCTTCTTTAAAAACGCTTTTTTCCTGAGTTCTGGGAAAAAGAGAGACTTTGGAGGCATTAGCCTACTCTTGATCTGTCCATTATTAAAAGACCTGTTTTCTCTTAATTGGCTTAATTAGAATAGCTGCTAATAATTGTCCCATGTGAATTCTTTCACTCTGAACTAAAACATTCCCTCAAGGAAAGAGTGGAAAGCTCATGAGACTTGGAAACTAAACAAACTTCACATGGCTGGGAAAGCTGAAAATTATGGGATTCATGGGGACCCCTTTCCAAGGATATATACAGAGAAAACACTTGCTGGAATGGAAGACCAATCATCCTAATTACCAAAAAGAAGGTTTTTAACCTGTCTAGTTGGCTAAAGGTCACACAGAGAGCTCTAAGATTTTTGTTTTCATGACTTTTCACTCTGGCTGGTGTGACTTTGGTGTGAAACTGTTGCAAGTCACCTCTCCTCCTATAAATAACACCAATAAAAACTCATTAGTTCATTGGGCTTGATCTCGATGCAATCATTAATTTGGTCTCTGAGTTATCTATCTAGAATAAGTTGATATGTGTGTGTGATATATCCTGAGAAAAAGCCTCACACACTATGTATTGCTGTACTTTTATATGACTAGTAGGATTTAGTTTTGCTTAATTATTAGTGATATGTTGCAATCTGATGATACACTTGGTTTACAGAAAAACTTCAGCTGCATTATGATCTTGTAGTTCTACTGTTAAAAACTCAGCACACCTTTGTCTATAACATCATTATTTAACATACGACTCTCTTTATTAAGTTCTACTATGCGATTGGTATTTATCTTTGTGCCCATAGATTTGAGCTTCTATCAGCCTTGGTCAGAGAAGATTCTTTTTGCAGTGGGTAATAGTTAATGCAGAGATACACATATACACATAGTTAAAATAAAAAATAATGCCAGAGTTCAGGTCCAGCTTAGAGATTATTATTCCTGATTACTGAATCAGGAAACAGAATTGGATGAAGGTTAAAGACTGATGAATCCTGACCTTATAATCTTTCTATTTGCACTATAATAAATACTGGTTTCCTTTCTCTTACTATTTTGTACTTTAATAAGCGCTGGTTACTTACTATTATATGGTTAAATGTCAGTGATTTCTAATAATAACACTCTTCTGTTAGTATCAGGAGATTAGGAAATAAAACTTTAATTATAGGACCCTTTTCTCTATTGCTTAAATGTCCCTCACTGGCCAGGCAAGAGGCACACAACCCATTAACACTTTCTGAAACAGAGAGAAAAGAAAAAAGAGAAAGAAAATCTTTTCCACAAACAACTCACAGAGACACACATAAACATGCATACAACACACATATACAGACACAGACACACACATGCACACACATTTTGCTCAAGCCTGACCGCCTGATGATCTGTATCATCAACTCCACAACCGTCCATGCATATTTGTATAAATGTATCTATACTTATATATACATACTTAAATTTGGTGGGTGGAGTAAAACCGCCAATGAGCAAGGACCAATGCAGAAAAACTCACTAATTCAGAATGAAAAATTAGCTCCAACCATTATTGCTGAAAGAAAGTTTCTCTCTTATTGTTCTGTTCTTAAATTTTTTCACAATAATTGAGCACATGATTTTCCAAACATCTTACATTCCATATCTTAATAAAAAGTTGAAGACACTAATTCGTCATCAAATTATAGAGAAGTACAGCAGAAATGTTTACATGTGTTTCTGTTAAGACTAGTACCTGACAAAATATTCATTCTCTGCTATTAGCTCCATAAGTTCATTAAAAGTTTAAAACAATGATTCTTGTGTCATAGCACAGTGGTGGGTGGAAAGCACCCTCATAGAAGCAGGGGTAATGGGTGGAAGAGACAAGTTTTACCTGAGACAGGGGATAACATTTGAAATGTAAATAAATAAAATAAACAATTTTAAAAAAAGAAAGTTTTGAGCCCCAAATGTAGCAAAGAAGGAAGAATTTCTTTAAAGAAGGCAGAGATAGTCAGAGTTCAAGAAATAGAAACCAAATGTGCGATGTGAGGAACTATTGTAATTTAAATTTACAAATTACTAATTTGGTGAGATGTGTGCTTGGGGACTCGCTGTGTGCATCTCTCTCTCTCTCTCTCTCTCTCTCTCTCTCTGTGTGTGTGTGTGTGTGTGTGTGTGTGTGCTTTGTGAGGGGATATATATTAGTATTCTTCAATCTGCAACAAATATACCATTAAGTAAACATATGACTTAGTTTTATTTTCTCTTCGTTTCTTATGTGTGTGTAGGAGGTATAAAATTCCCATAGGCCCCCAGGCTGCTGTCAGGAATCATCTTTCATAGCACTTGCATCTTATTCATTAAGGCAAAGCCTCTCAAGCAAAACCAGAGGTGACCAATACAGCTATCCCCTTCCTTTGGGGATCTAGTCTTCACTCCCAGAGGCTGAAATTACAAGTAGGTCACCATCAGAACTACATGTAACCAAACACAGCACGTTAAACAAAAGCCCAGCAGTTGAGAAAGAAGGCACATTATAAATTGTACTTCTGTCACTATCCATGTGCCTCTTGGACTATACAGTATTCTCTGATACCAAAACCTGGAATTCTCAGTGAATGCCCTCTGGACTCCAAGTCATGTTCATAAGACTTTGCACAGAATTATCCCATGACTACGAATGCTTGAGCATTGATTTGTATGCTTCCCAAGAAAACTGACTCAAGATTGCTGTAATTCCAAATGGAAACACATAGAGGCAGCACAAACACATCATTTACAAATCTCAAGCCCAGCAAATTTCCAGTACTGTGCATAGTGTTATTGCTTCTTTGTTCAGGTTTTTTTCACTACTAGGAGTCACACAAATTCAAGCCAGCTAGGGTATCAGTGCTAAGAGTAAGGAATAGACATGGGCACCCTCTTCTAACCAAGAAACTGTCTACACCTAGAACTTACTTGCAAAGGAAATACTATTCTTTTCCAGTGGAGTTTCACTGTGTATATTAACTACACTTCAGGGCAGAACACATACCCAGATAGTTGGCAAACACAAAATAAACCTTTTGTCTCATATTAGGAATTTCTTTTTCTTATTTATCTTCTGAGCATATCATTTTTTCTGATTTATGTTTTTATGGTGTGGGGTTTGTGTGTGTGTGTGTGTGTGTGTGTGTGTGTGTGTGTGTGTGTGAGAGAGAGAGGGGGGGGAGGGGACAGTCTTAGGACAGAATCCTAAGGGAAGGGCCAGAAAATGAGAAGAAAAACATACAAAACCTAGGGCCAAGGGCCATGTAATATTGTATAAGCTATGGTTCATGCAAAACAAGTACAGCATTTTACATATAACCTGTAAGGGGACAGAGAATGAGACAGATTCAGAGGAAATCTATCACATACACTTTGGGACAAGGTCTGAGAGAAGCTAATGTTATATTCAGGAAACACAGATATCTCAAAAACATCACAGACCAAGCTCCCAGTGGCCTTGGAACTGATAACCACAGCCCATTTTGGTGGGAAGAGTTGGGTTCTCTGGATCTGAAAGCAGAACTTCCCCACGGTTCTGACTCTGGACCACTATTTGCTCTTTGAAGCAAGTTCTTGGTTAAGAGAAGGAATAGTCTTCTTCTCCATACATCAAGGTTTCAGGGAAAAGCTCAGGACAATCTCGCCTTCATCATGCACATTTAGGGGGTTCTGTTTGTCTATAGTAGGTTTTAAAAGAGAAAAACAAAAGGACATGAAGTTTGGTGGGTAGAAAAGTGGGCAGGACCTGGAAAAGGATAGGAAAGGGGAAAAGTCCTATCAGAATAAAATTACAAAAACAAGATTTTTTCAGTTAATAAAAAAAATAAAGTATAAGTGGAGTTGGTAGATAAAGATTGAAACCCCTTTACCTCTTGTGCTTCAAAGAGTATGTGGAGCATGAAAAAGAAAAAAGTCCAAAAAGAGTAGATGCTTTGTGAATATCCTATAGTCGTGATTCTTGGCTAGAGTTTTCGGGCATTTTCTTCTGCTCATTAACTCATTTCCCTCCTATTCTTTTGATTGCTTTCCTATTTTGTAAGTGTATACACCTGAATATGTATGTATGCATACTACATAGCCTACAGGATCCCACAGAGGTTAGAGGAGGCGGTTGGATCCCTGGTGACTGGAGTTGTATGTGGTCCTGAGCTATGGGAACCATCGCTCCAGCCCTTACTTTCTCTTTCTTAATAAATCATCCTTCTTTCTTTTTCTTCCTGAAGGAAGACAGGAAACAGTTCATTCTTAAATACATAGGTAAAGAAAGATGTTCTGGACTGGGTCAGACTAAACACCCATTATTTCCTTTTAGGCTAATATGGTTTACTTCTGGGACTTCCTTTAAAAGAAAGAGACACACGTAGATGCATGTGATTTTAGTTCTTGGAAGGTGGAGGCAGGAGAAAATCAAAAGGTCACGCTCATTCTCAGCCACATGGAGTGGAAGGAAAACTGACTATAAGGAGACTCTGTCTTGAATTGGGGAAGGAGAGAGAGAGGGAGAGAGGAGAGAGAGAGAGAGAGAGAGAGAGAGACAGAGAGACAGAGACAGAGAGAGAGACAGAGACAGAGAGACAGAGAAGAAAAAAAGGAGAGGAGGAAGAGGAGGAGGAGGAGGAGGAGGAGGAGGAGGAGGAGGAGGAGGAGGAGGAGGAGGAGGAGGAGGAGGAGGAGGAGGAGGAGGAGGAGGAGGAGGAGGAGGAGGAGGAGGAGTCGTCAATAAACCAGCCTTTCAGAGGGTTAATCCCTGCTGGGACGCTGTGATCCTCTTGTCTCTTCCTTTACAGCATTGGATTCCAAGAGTATGCCAACAGACTTATCTTCCTACTCTTTGCTGTTCTGTGTTAAGAACTCAAATCCTACTGTGAAACTCACAAGACTACAGAGCTTCCATTCCAGACAAATAACTGCTTCCCAAAATTTCGATTATGTCACGGTAGTACTATGAGAACTTGAAACTCAGTTTCCGTAGACTGAAAGACTACATTATTTGCTTATCTAATCATGTTGGGCAAAATAATACGTAGATAGATAGATAGATAGATAGAGATAGATAGATAGATAGATAGATAGATAGATAGATAGATAGATAGATAGATAGGTAGGTAGGTAGGTAGGTAGGTAGATAGATAGATAGATAGATAGATAGATAGATAGATAGATAGATAGATAGATAGATAGATAGATAGATAGATAAAGTCAATATCTGGAGTAGCAAGATTGCTCAATGGGTAAAGTTATATGCCTCCCTGAACCTATGACATAGATGGAGGTAACCAATTCTTCAAAGATGTCCTCTAACTTCAACAAATGCACTGTTTCTTTTCCTTTAACAAATAAATAAGAAAATGTAAAGTTTTAAAGAAAATAAAAAAGAACAATACATGCCTTGATAGCCAGGGTGTTCAATTGTTTTATACATGTTGAGATTTGCTTTATATCCAAGTATGTGAGCTTTTTAGTAGAAAGTTCCACCAGTTGCTGAAAGGAAGATAGATATAGATATATTCGTTATGATGTCATTTAGCTCCAGCATTTCTCTGTTTAGCTTTGTCTGAATGACCTATCTATTGGGGAAATAAAATGCTTCTCGGCTTCCTTCAGCCCTACACTGTCTATCTATAGCTGAGCAACAGTCCTATCTTTTTAAATCCTTAGGTCCAATCTAAAAGTTGTATTTACGAATTATGGAATGCTATTTCTTTCTGCAATACTAACTTTCACAGAGCTATAATGTGTTATTTTGTACTTAACCACTTTTGCTCCATAGTCAAAGGAGACTGCCCATACTCTGTCATCAATCTCAAAGGCTTAGGAAGTTATTCAAAATTTCAAAGTGACATCCTTGTAACAAAGTGACATCCTATAAGGATGATTCTATTTCTCTATTATTTTAGCTAATTTCTCATACAAAGCTTCCAAGTGCCTGTTCCTTATGCCAGAGATGCATACTTATATTTTAACATGTCTTTTAAATGTTTTAATTAGTGTATGGATCTCCCTTAAAATGTCCAGACTTCCTCCTATATGTAAACAGAAGTGCTCCACATAAGCTCCCATACTTGTTCTCAACCCACAAGAACTCCATTTGTTCCTGATACATTAGCCAGAAGATGCTTTGGACATTATAGAAGATATCTGGAGGCAAGAAATATTCATCTCTTTCCACCAAATCAAAATATATACTTTTACATTAATATTCAATTTTTCCTGTCCTCTTCCTTCAATCATCTGAAGCTAACTTACTTTGCACCAGTATTCCTAGTGGTAGGACTAGCCACTAACTAGCCCAAAAACTGAGTCTAAAATATTTGTCAATGATTCCTTTACCTCAGTTGCACTACAATGTTTTAATTCTACTCTTTCTGTCCTCTTAACCTCTGCACAAGAAAACTGGAAACCCATCATAAACAACTTATCAGTTCATAAAATAGTCAGTTCCATTTACTCACCCAATTTCTGGGTCTATCTGTGCCCCCAGGTCCACAACTCCTGGGCTTTTGTAGTTCTGCATTTTGCCCCACCACTGGGATGTGAGAAGGCTGCTGGGCAGGCAGGGTGGAAATATTAGACTGCATTTACCCTGAACAATGCTGACACACCACTCAGGGAGCTGGAAAAATGCATCCTAAAATGTGGGAGTTTGAAGCTGAGATTTCCTGACTCCAGGTCTTCTAATCAATGCTGGAAAGCTACACAGATGAGTCAAGAGTGGAGGGTCAACGGTCCACCGGCCTGGATGAGGCCAGGGCTTGAGATTCACAAACTGCTGAAAATTCAGACTATGATGGAAGTCATGGAGGAGCCAATATAATGGAGTTGGAGGTGAAGAACTGAGGAGCCTAGGGCCAGAGGAATGGGGAACTTCAGCTTAGTTCAGAGGTGGCAAGTCAGGAAGCACTGAGGGGCCTTCTGTGGGAGACTTAGGTGGTGGGTTCTATAGACAAGGCTTTCTCCATGCTCCCCAGGGAAGTTCTTGATAAAAGAGACAGTTCATGTTTGTCCATATCATTCATTGACTCTTCACCATGGAGAATGGGTGCATATCACCTCCTCAGAGTGCACGAGAAATTAAATACCTTTTGCAGGATGATATGTCTGGGAAATGAGCTTACTGTCTAAACTTTCAGGGTTCCTAGATCTCATTAGCATGGAGAATTCTGTTCTGGGCTATGTAATCAACGTGGAGAGTATAGTCACGTGTTCCGGGCCAGGACTGTAGTAGGGAGCAGGGAGCTGCTTACCATCTTGGGTGGGTGTCTGGGTGCTGGAGTTTCAGACCCACTAAAAATTACCAAGTTTCCTGGCACAATGCTCTGCCCCACAGGCTGTTCCTGCCTCCTTGTCATTATGGATCCAGACACATCTCAAGCTACACTTTTATATAAAGACTGACTCCTTCCCAGTTCTTTGACTCACAGCAGACCTCCCAAGATTATTCCATATTCCTGGCTTCCTTCCATTCTCTATTTTCTATATAATAATGAACAGTTAGCTATCAGTTTCCTCTATTCTATTAATTATATTCTTCTTCTCCCTATTTACAACTAATTCACTCCTGTCAAATACCCACACCATTTAAGACACAATAAGAATCCTTCCCCCATACTTTATGGGGGCCACTATCTATGAATATCAACTTCTCATGGCTACTTTCTGTGTATCCTATTTCTATTCTTCTACTTGCCGCCTCCCCACCACAATCACCACAGCACCTTCCTGGGCAATTTCTCAGTTTCATTCTGTAACTAAATCAGCCATTTGTAACTTTCTAGAGCTTTCTCTGGGAGGACATAACAACAGTCATAAGATCAAGCTTAAATGCAACTCCTACTGCATGAGAACAATCTAATTTACGTCTCTATGGGCTCTATAAAAACCAATTTCACCCCCACTGAGCAGCAAACATTCAGAAGAACATGGCACCCTTTTCCCCACTGTGGGCTCTCAAGGTCTACAAAAAAAAAAAAAAAGAAAAAAAAAAAGAAAAAAAAAGAAAAAAGAAAAAAAGAAAAGAAAAAAAAAAGATAAAAAGAAAAAACTTATGGTCCATAAGCCTGAGGTAGACTAAAAAACTGGGGGAGGAATGTTTATACGCCCCTAAGACCTACAGACTCTCAGGCTTTATGAAGCTCCTTATAAGCAAGTCTGAAATGATATTGCCTCTCCCAAAGCAAGTTCTCCATGATACTGGCTGCAGGCTACTAAGATATGGGAAGACCCTGACAAAGGAACTTGATACTATGTGCCCATCAACTAAAGAATCTCCCTAACAGAAAAATATCTACCCTCTTGACAAGGTCACACCAACTTCTGCTGGTAATTACAACTTTGACACCACGGAAGAACAGACATGCAGATAAAATCTTTCACCCCAAGACTCTTATCTACCCATAAAGGTCCCCAAGACTCTTGTGCCATGTGCACATGGTCTCTTTTCCCGTGGAGAGTCTGCTGTGCCTGGTTGTTCTGATTAAAAGGCAATCTGTGCCTGTTGGAGGTCAGTTGTTTTTCTTCCTTTGAATTCCTCATCACCTCAATCAATCCTAATCTAACACCAGGCCTGTTCACCTTGCAGGCATTAGAAAGGAGGGTACCTTGTAGGAATGAGGATGATTTGGAAGTATAACTACATGCCCTCTGAAAACTCAGTGGTATAGAAACTAGGCTAGGCAACTCAGAAAATGTTTAAAATCTATAAGAAATAATGCCTTGTGAGAGTAAGTTCGATCATTAGACATAAGCTCCTAAAAGAAGCATATTGGGAATTTTATACTCTTGTCCTTCTTCTCATCCTTGTGCTCTCTCACTCTATATCCCCAGTCTTCCCTTCCCCCATCCTTCAGTAGGTCTGATAACCTGAGACTGATACTAAATAACTAATAATGAGGAAGTATATTCTGCATAGATAGCAAAGACCCACCAACCAAGGGTATAATTCCTATCCATGTAGAATGAAAGAAAAATTAGTACTATTAATAACAGCATACAATTTAAAACTTATCAACTGCATATTTTTCCCATTTTCTTGTAATATTTTGACCTGAAATAAGTTAATGCAGGTCTCAGAAATGATAAATTGGGACATGCATAATGTATTAATTAATATTACATTTAACATCTAGTGCTTTTCAATGGCAACTGAATTAAATGCATTTTTAAATTAACAGAGGACAAGGATAGCTGAGATAACTTGATCCTGAGACCCACATTTTTGGAAAACAGACTAGACTGGGTTTTTATTATTGAAAAAAAAAGACAAAATCATAAATATATTCTGATTATGCTTTTCTGTCCCCAACTCCACCCAGACTCCCAGATCTTCTCCTCATTCCCACCCACAGAACTCTAGGCACATTTTTCTCTCTTTTTAAAATACCTACAAAACCAAATACATACAAACAACACAAACACAAAAACATAAAACAAAATATCCATGCAAAAAGCCTATATAACCAAACAAAATAAAATCCCCAAACAAAGGTATAAGAGATAAATAGTCTACAAAATTGGCATTGGGTTTGTTTTGTATTGGCCATCTATGATTGAGCATGAAGCCTACTGTGAAGTGTAATTAATATACCCAGTGAGACACCACTGAAGAAGACTTTTTCCCCTTTTGCAAGCAAGTATGTTTGCAAATACCTTTTTAGTGAAGGATATGAGACCATACACACTTCTACCTCTCAGTGCTGTGACACCATCTGGCTTGGACATGCTCAATCTCTGTGGATACTACCATAATCTCTGTGAGTTCTTATGTGTATCAGTCTTGTTGTGTCAGGGTCTTGCTGTCATCCACCACTTATCCCTATTATAGTGTTTCTCTCTACTCTTCTTCATCAACTCCTGAGCCTTTAGATGAGAGGTTTAATTAATACATTCCATTTAGGGCAGAGTGTCTTAAGATCTCTCAATAATGAACATTGCCCACCTTTGAATCTCTATGTTAATTCACAACTACCGCAAAAAAAAAAAAAGCGTTTCCAATGATTGCTGAGTGAGGCATTGGTCTACAGATATAGCTGAATGTTATTAGGAGTAATTTTATTGCTTTGTTCAGACTAGGCTTTAACCTCATCCACAGCTTTGCAATCCATCTCCTCTATTATCATTAGAGGATAATAACGTAGAATTTTAAGAGCAAGAGGAAATTTCAATTATGATTGTCATTTTTGGAGAATGAGTTACAATTCAAGTACAGTTACACATTACTGCTGGCTCAAGCAACCTGGAGGTAACAGGAGTCAGAAACAAAATTATCTGTTCAGATCATGCAGGCTGTGGGTCTAACATATCCTAAAAACTCTTACTTATTGGATACAGCTGAATGTTAAAATACTTGCTGCAAACACTGACTACAATTCCCAGAATCATATATGTGTACACATGTGAGTACAGGCACACACACACACACACACACACACACACACGCACACACACACACACACACACATACACACACAAACAATTCTGTATAAAGTTTATAGTAGATTATCTTGTGTATGTTATAATTTTATATAACAATATTTTTATATAGTTATTTATTATGTGTTGTGAAAATTCCATCTCCATAGCACTCCATCTTTCATTTTTACAACCCATTTTGATTACCTTTCTTTATTTCTCTGAACCAGTTATTCTCGAACTTCCTAATGCTATGACCTTTTAATATAGTTCCTCTTGTGGTAACCCTCTACCATAAATTTATTTTTGTTGCTACTTCATAACTACAATTTTGCTACTGTTATGTACTGTAATATAACTAGCTATGTTTTCCAATGGTCTTAGATGACCCCTATGAAAGGGTCATTTAACCCCAAAAAGGGATCACAACTCCTAGCTTGTGAACCACTGTTCTATGGGTTTATTTCTTTAGACTTTAGATTCCATGAATAAAAATGACAACATACCATAACTATCTTTCTGGGTCTGGTTTATTTCACTTTACTTGTTTCCTCAAAGTTCACTCTTGTCAAACAACAAAAAGGATATTTGCACAACAGCTTTGGGGGAGGAGTTTCTTGTTCTATGTGCAAAATTCAAAGCAATGTGATTAAAAACAGATAAGAATTCCTGTCTAGTGATGAGACAGATACAAAACAAGCAAACACATATGCACAGCCACTTTAGCTATTATTAACTCTGAAGAAAGGAATGAAAACTAGGATAAGGCAGTGAGTCATCAACATAGGAGGCTTGCAGAGGGAACATGGTGTGGTCAGGGACACATATGAGTATGTGGTATGATCACATTACAAAAATTTTAAACCCATGAAACACCTAGAGAAGAACATTGCTGAAAATAACAAGTACAGAGTTCCTGGTGTAGGTGTGTTCTTATAGCTAATGTAGTTAAAAACAGAGACTGAGAAAAAAAGAAAAAAAGAAATAAAGGGGGAATAATATTTTAGAGATTAGAAGTGTGTCTTATTTCTTACCTGCAGAACATGGAACTTCTATAAGTAGGGTGTGTTAATACATAGATGGACAAATAGATGGCTGGGTGAATAGACAGATAGATGTATATGAATACATCTAGATAAATGAATTGGGTAAGGAAATCAATGGAATCATGGATGATTAGTGGATGAATGGATGGGTGGGTAGGTAGGTAGATGGATGGATAGATGGATGGATGGGTAGATGCGTGATTGGGTGAGTAGATAGACAGATGAGTGGGTGGGTGTAAGGATGGTGAATAAATGAGTTCTTAAATGGGTAGATGGATAGGTAAACATATCCACAGATGGATGAATGGGTAGAGGAGTGGATAGATGGATGAATGAATGGGAAGATGGATGGAGGAATGATTGCATGTATGAATGAGGTAGAGGCAAGAGTATCACAAGTTCGATGATAGCTTGAGCTACACAGAGAGTCTCAGAAAACAATTTATTGCTCTTTTCTTATTGTGCTTGCTGAAGTAACATGTACACAAATGAATGAATATGAAAATGCAACAGATAGATGAAGATGTTTAAGAAAATAAAGTTAAGAAGAAATTAAAGACAATTATTCTAAATAAGCACTGGAACGCTTTAGGCTGAAAAAGGAGGATGAGAATAATTGGAGCTGAAAGGATGATTCAGAATGTAGAGGTGCTATTGTGTAGGCCTAAAATCTTAATCAGATTTCACAAAGCAGCAGGAGAGAATCAAACCCAGAGAGATAGCCTCTGATTTTCACATGTATGCCATGATACTCACTTGAGAACATAAGCAAAATAAATAAATAAGCATGCATGTTTTTAAAATGATAATTTACTTTATTTGCATGGTAAATGATCCTCAAAGAAATATGTGATGGTATTTGGAGAAAGGAGCCTTTGGGAAGTAACTGGGAATAGATGAGGCCATGAGGATAGGTCCCTCATAATGGCTTTTGTAGATTTATAAGAAGAGGAAGAAATATTTATGCTAGCAAGCTTGACTGTGTCACTTAACATAATGTTCTGTTTCATGTTATGATACATCAAAGTGCTCCTCACTAGATGCTGGAACAATGCTCTAAGAATTCTCTGTATTCAGAACTATGAGGGACAAAACCTTCAATTTATTTATTTATTCATTTATTTATTTATTTATCTATTTATTTGTTCATCTATCCATTCAGTCATTCATTCACTTATTCATAGGCTGTGTCTCACTATGTATTTCTAGATAATGTGGAACTTGTTGGAATCAGGCTGACCTCATACCCTGAGATCCATATACCTTTGCCTCCTCCCTGCTGAGATTAAAGTCATGGGGTCATAACCTATTTCTTATAAATGACTGTCTCAAATATATAATATAGCAATGACAACAACAAAAACAACAACAACAAGAGACTAAGAGTGTTTTCTTCAGCTTTTTTGCTCTTTTATTTAAAGATTGCTTTTGACTTTTCAGAGTCTTTATCAATGGATGAGCGAATACATGTGCACAGACACACCACTACCAATAACACCACCACCAAGATAGTCAATTTACTGAGACACTCTATTTAAATGTGACCTTACTAAAATACCTTAGAGGACAAAGTCAAATAACTTAACTGTTATAAAAAATAGTCCATTTTCTCTCACAGTATGATTTTCTTTCTCTCCTTCCTCCCTTCCACACACCACACACCTCTCTGACTTGTTCTCTCTCTCTCTCTCTCTCTCTCTCTCTCTCTCTCTCTCTGTGTGTGTGTGTGTGTGTGTGTGTGTGTGTGTGTGTGTATGAGAGAGAGAGAGAGAGAGAGAGAGAGAAAGAGATATGTTGGCATGTCTTTTTAGCTATTTTATATTTTATAAGTGAGTATATCTCCAACTTCTCTTCTTTTTTTTATTAGAGAATAATTTATTAGTTTTGTAATCAAGCCCATGTAGATAAGACCTTACATATAGTACAGTGTTACCCCATACAAATGGAAAAAAATTCAGTTCAACATTTCTAGACCAATATGGCTCTTAATTTCTGTATAAAGCCAACTCAACACAGTAAACTGGGATACATTTTTCCAATGTTGACAGCACAGCTAAAGTTTACAAAAATTCAAATGCATATAGATATAGATATACCAATAATAGCAGTATGTTATTCATCAACAGCAGCAATGGCTTTTCCAGGTTCTGCAGTCATTTGAACAAAATTGTAGAGACATCATTTTAAAAAAAAAAGAAAAAAACAAAACCCCAGAAAACAGCTCAGTTCTGTTACTCTCGTGGTACCTGGCACCATGTTTTTAAAACTAGCTTCTCAATCATCATCTGGAAAGAAAACATTCTGAGTAACATCATGAAAAATCTCTCTGATAAAACACAGTCATCACTACATATCATAAAGCAGGTACAGCTATTTTACTTTCACAGAGATATGATACAGTATTAGAGGGTGCAATTTAAAAGGCATTATTTGAGACTTGATTCTACCTTTCCAGCAGAGGGCCCAAAGGATGGTGCAACACAGCTTTGTAAAGAAACATACTCTTAGATAAGATTTCCTTTCACTACTTGGCACAGTTCTAAGGATTCATTCTCTCCGTGAATGTCAACTAAAAATGGTTATTAAAAATAAAATATCCCTAAAACAAAACAATTTTCCCACTGAATTCACATGAAGATAGCCTAGTAGAGACAAGTTAGACCTCACCTTATCAATATATTATCAAATCTACTATGTTTAAATGGTAAAACCTCGAAGAAAGAAGATGCCAAGTAGTGCTTCAAAGCTTCCAACAACAATCAAACACAGCATCATTTTAAATAGAAGCAGAAGCCATATGTTGCTCATCTTAATATATTCAAGGACGCTATCTTAGTCAGGATTTCTGTTCCTGCACAATTGACCAAGAAGCAAGTTGGAGAGGAAAGGGTTTATTCGGCTTACCCTTCCATGATGCTGTTCATCATCAAAGGAAATCAGGACTGGAATTCAAGCAAGTCAGGAAGCAGGAGCTGATGCAGAGGCCATAGAGGGATGTTTCTTACTGGCTTGCTTGCTTCCCCTGGCTTGCTCAGCTTGCTTTTTATATAGAACCAAGACTACCAGCCCAGGGACAGCACCACCCACAATGAACTGACTCCTCCCAGCTTGATCACTAATTGAGAAAATGCTGGGTCTCACGATGGCATTTCCACAAGTGATGCTCCTTTTTCTGTGACAACTCTAGCTTGTTTCAAGTTGACACACAAAACTAGCCAGTGAACACGCTGACATCAATATTTAATCATCTGCTCACTCATCCAGGAAGGAGAGAGCAATCAGTTACTACTGTACTTTATTGCGTTCAACCAAATCACCATGTTACAAAAATTGCAAGCTGCCATAATAAAAAATAAGGCTTCTCTATCCAGCACCAGATAGCATCATTTTACTTTCAAGTCTAGAAATGCCATACACACATCCAAAGAATACGAGGGAGCAAAAGAACCACAGCTGATGTATTAATGAAACCACTCAGTGTCCAGCTGGACTACTTTGTGGTTATGATTCTTCTCTAACTTCTGGGGTTTCATGCTCCTCAGGACTATACTGTACCACTTACAGATTGCTTGCACACTTGTATATAAATCAACTAAAGATGCAAAGGTTACAGAGGAGTTGGGAGCCTTTGAAGCCTCATTGTAATTGGTGTAGCAACTCTGTCAGTGTAAAGTGCTCTATGCCCCCTTGTATGTCTCACAGGATGTCACAGATCACTTTATCCCTGTGGTTGCTGGGTTTATTTGATTTCACTTTTTCTGCCTGCCCACCCCCGCATAAGTCACAGCCTTTACGGTTTTGTTTCTTTCGTTTTGATCGCCTAAAGTTTGATTGGTCCAGTTCTAACAGGTTTGGTGGTTCTGGTGGGTGTATGGGGCGGCTTTGCGTCTACTTTTCCCTGACAAATACCAGGAAAGTCACTCAGTGTCTCGGGTTTACTTGTATCACTGTCCACTCTCTTGGCTTTGTCTCCTATCTGTTTGCTCTGTTCCCTTTCTGAGAACTGACTGAAAAACCTCTGCTCTCTGCTTTGCCTGGAGTGCAAACTGTGCAGGAAAGGGCTGTGCCATTCTCAGTGTAGTAGGGGCTACCTGGAACTCCTTCTAATGAACAATGCTGTTCATTTCGCTATACTGTCTGTTTGGACTTGTTGAGGTAGCCCTGAATGGACTAGAGGTTCACATGCTCTTTCGACCACTGATTGGAGGTATTCCTGGTTTGATGTAAATG
Organism: Rattus rattus; assembly: GCF_011064425.1. Lineage (NCBI taxonomy): Eukaryota > Metazoa > Chordata > Mammalia > Rodentia > Muridae > Rattus > Rattus rattus. The sequence goes on along the minus strand of NC_046161.1, from coordinate 14,820,182 downwards.
CCACTCACCAAGGCTTTTAGTCCCATTTCAGACATTTTTCCTGTGGATGCCATCATGCCATACTGCGTCCCAGCAGGGATTAGCCCTCTGAAAGGCTGGCTTATTGCCTCCTCATCCTCATCCTCATCCTCATCCTCCTCCTCCTCCTCATCCTCCTCCTCTTCCTCTTCTGAGTTTCCTCACCAAGAACATGAGACAATCATAGTTAAAGTCTGTGAGCAAAATAAAGCAGTCCCATATCCCACACCTGAGATTAAACAAAAACGTATTCACATGGCATAACTGAGTTTTTAAAGAAACCAAATTTTTCATATCTCTCTCTCCCCCTCTCCCTCTCTTTTTCCCAACTCTGTTTCTTTCCACAGTTTATACTCATCACAAACTCATTGAGCTTTTATAACAGTTCATACTTTCTGGGGCTGGAGATATGGATCAGCAGTTAAGAGCACTGACTACTTACTCTTCCAGAGGTCCTGAGTTCAATTCCCAGTAACAACATGTTGGTTCACAACCAATTGTAATGGGATCTGATGGCCTCTTCTGGTGTGTCTGAAGTCAGCAACACTGTAGGCACATACACGAAATAAAGAAATAAACCGAAAAAAGAAAAAAATAAAAAAAACAGTTCATACTCTCAACTCTATGTCCTGAAATCATTGTCCTTGCCATACTGTTCTTGAGCTAATGGTGAGATTTGAAATCCTATGCACTGTTGGTGAAAATCTAAATTTTTTCGACCACTGTAGAAATCAGTATGCTTGTTCCAAAAAACAAAAAGAGAAATTCCACATAGATCCCACTATACATCCTGTGAAGAAATTCATTACAAACAGGATGACTTGGTTAACATAAGAACTCCCAGACCACATATCCCAGAAACAGTTTCACGTCAATGATTATTGCAACACTTCTCATGATAACTAAATTTGAAATAAACTTATTTAATAATAGAGAAATGGATGTAGTGATGAATGTGTTTTAGATAAACAGTGATGATTTTTTTTCAGCATAAAGAAGAATCAAATCATTTTGTTTTGTAGGAAATGGATGTAACTGGGAAAACCATATTAAGAAAATTAAGCTATTCTCAGAAAGACAAGTATTATCAGACCCCCAGCCTACATGATCTGAGCAGTAATTCTGGCTCTGACTCCTGCTAACTTCAGCTCACTTCAGGGATAGGAAACATACTATGGAACCTTTTTTCTGATTCTCGAGCCCGAGCCTGGCAACCAACCTAAAACATCCACGGGTACCTGTCTTCTTGGGACTCCAGGAAAGCTAGAGCAAGGTTCTAACAGCCAATCCTGGCCTGGGAACAAGCAAGGGAATCCTTTTGAGCCCTGTTCAGCCTTGAGGGATTAGAGCAATTGTGCACATTTGATATCAGTGGAACTCAGCCACCTGGATGCCCTACCCTGGGAAAGAAGTGTCTATAGGCCCCCAACCAGGAAGCTGGACTGGGGTCAAAAAAGACTCCGGCATCTTCCTGATATGGTGAATGGCCGGCCTACAGCAGAAACTCCCTGGTGGCCGGCAATGGCTGCTGGCCCTGCTGGTACTGAGGTTCCTACTATCCAAAGGTAAGGGTCTCCTGCTTCTCCTCTTTTTGGGGAAGGAAAGAAATGGCATGCATGACTCAGATTCATTCTCCTTCAGCCGTAACTATTAACAATAATGGCCTCCATTTTCAGCCTGTGCTACTACCTGCCTGGGACTTCCCCATGTGTTCAAATATATCAACGGGGGCCACACTTCTCTTTTATTTTCTCACTACCTCATATTCCACATTTATCTACCTTTTCTTTGATCTCTCTTAAGTTGAAAGCTTCATGAAGACAGGTTACAGTTTTGCCTACAATAAGCCTTCTGTAAATATGTTTCTTATATAGGTAGGAGTGAAAAGCATGGTGGTCAAAGACTCACCTTTGGGGGTTTAATTGCATCATTGCCTTTTACTAACTACAAAGCTAAACTAAACTACTGACTTGGTCATTTTAGGCCTCTATGTTCCCCATTTGTAACGTATTTATCATACTCATGCAATATAATTAGTTCGATGGAATTGTCCAGATCATGACTAGCAATTTATTTATTATAATCATTAATGTTCATTCATTGTTTAAATAAATGGGTTCGTTACACACACACACATATGTGTATATATGTTCACATGTACATATATCATATTTTGATTATATTTACTATCCCTCCTACCTTCTGTCTCCCTGTCCTTAGTTACCTACCCATAGATAGGATTCCCATGAAAGTCTTTAGTCCTATTCATTCAGAAGAATCATCCATGTAAGGAAAGCAAAAATTTAGAAGAGCAGGTGTTAAGTACAGATTCCTAGGTCCTACTTACTGATCCAGGTTTCTCAGGAAATAACCTTGAGTAAATCTTTCATCCACCTGTGCTTCAGTATTCCCACAATTAAAATGCCTTACTAGATACTGAGAAGCAGTTAATAAGGTGTTTGCCACCTAAGTATAAGGACCTGAATTCTATCCATAATAACCACATAGAAATCTGGGCTTGGTGATAGATACTTGGAATCCCAGTGTTAGGAAGGGAGAAATGGAGAATCTCTGGGGCTCAATGACCACCATGTCTAGTGAGTCAGAGAAACCCAAGTCTTAGAGAAAGACTATTTCACAAATAAAGATAGATAGCACCTTAGTAATGGCACTGTTTGGAGTCTGGCTTCCATACACATAGTACAAATAGAAATATGGAAGATAAGGGTAGCTCAGTGATAGAGCAGTTATCTAGTAAGCAGTTCAATCTTAAACCCTGTAATCAATTAATAATCCTATGTTCCGGGTATCTCACCACTGGATGTAAGTGCAAAATACTAGCAGAATATCAATGAGATACCTGTACACATAGCAATGCTATCCACAATGGTTGAAATCTAGAACTACCCAACTAGCATCTTCCTGTTTGTCTGTCTTTCTTCCTTTCTTCCTTCCTTTCTTTCTTTCTTTCTTTCTTTCTTTCTTTCTTTCTTTCTTTCTTTTTCTTTCTTCCCTTTTTTTCTTTCACTTCTTTCTTTCTTTCCTTCCTCCTTCCTACCTTCCTTCTGTCCTTCCTTCTTTTTCTTCTTTCTTGCTTCTGCCTTCCTTCTCTCCCTCCCTCCTTGCTTTCTTCCTGCCTGTCCTTTATTCCTTTCTTTTCTTCTCCCTCCCTTCCTGTCTTTCTTCTTTTATTCATTCTTTCAAAAATTCTGAGTACCAAGGTAAATGAATAAATTTTTGAAAAGAGCACAAGGGATTGACCTTGTGACCTAATAATTTGGATTATTATATATTAAGCGATTCCTCATAAGACATTGTTCAGCAATTTAATAATAACATGACAGCAATAAAATAAATAAACACCAAGATTAGCATCTGGCTGCAACTAGCCTGGTGTCACTGGCTGCACGTCTCAGGACAGAAACCTGTCAAGAAGGATAAAAAAACAAACTGCATTATCACAGATGAATGTTATTTTCAAATGCTATTCTTAAAATCTGTGCTCCGTTTCTGAACCCTAAATTCTAAAAAGCCCAACTTAAACTTATGCTCCTACATAACAGTGCTTTTCTTCCCTCTCCTTTTCTTTGTTTTTGTCACAGGTATATATAAATATATAAATAATATTTGATGAGTTCACTTAGTGTCACCCATATGTATATGGGTTTAAGGTTGACCACTTGTTTTTCATAACTTCTCATAAGGATCATCCTTGAAGGAGGTTGATTTTCATTTTGTCAGCTGTCCTTAATCACCTGTAACTCTTCTAGTGATGCGGCCTGGTGAAACACTCTCCATCTTCATTGTCATATCAACTAAATTTTTCTGTCTTATATAGAAAACCCAATCTAGCAACCTGCATTCTGGTCCTCTGGGTTTTATGATCTTTCCATTCTACCTTACCCAATTTTCTCTGAGACTACCAAGTAGAAGTTGTGTTGTAGATGTATTAATTGGGACTTGCCAACCCACCTCCACCTCTTCTCCACATTTTGACCACTTGCAGATTTCTGAAATGTTGTCCCTCTGATTAAAAAAAAGTTTTTTTATGAAAGAATACAACTACACTTACCTGTTTGTATAAGACTGAACATTAAGAATGTGGTTAGATCTTGTGGATCCATCAACAACTGGAGAGGGGCTGTCCCTAAAGCTATTCCCTTTCTGTGGAATCCATTCCCCTAACTGGGCTGCCTTGTCTGGCCTCAGTAGGACACAATCCATGTATCCCTGCAGATACTTAATGCATTTGCATAGTGGGATATCCAAAGTAAAGCCCTGCCCTCTCAGAGGAGAAGGGGAGACTGGCAAGGACTGGGGAGAGGGAAGGGGTGGCAACCAGGATATAAAATGAGTAAATAAATAAATTAAAGAGAAAAAAGAATGTGGTTAGTAATTAGTATCTGCTCCTCTAGATTCCATGGCCTAACCAGCATGGGTAGTAGGCTAGATTCACAGTACCAGGCACTGATTTTCTTCTATTGATTGCGCATTAGGTCCAATCATACAGATGTCAGTTACCCTAACAATATAAATGACACTACTGCACTGTTAGGATTATCTTGCAGGGCTGACAATTGTTTGGGTTCCTAAGTGTCACTGCTGGTTAGGACTACTAGTTGCTTTTCTTGCCTGGCATACACATATCAGTACTAGTAGAACTTGTCCTCACAGAAAAGACTTTGTGTCAGTTCAGTTTTGATTCATCCAGTAACTGTGTATGTACTGCATTGTGTCTTCAGGAACAGGAATGTATCTTTACATTCTGAGAATTAACCAAGGGTTAGATAATTAGCATGTACATTTTCTAGGTTTCCTGAACTCTTCTGACCAACACCTATCTTGGCTTGTATTAGGGATTTTGTTAGACTATGGTTCTTGAGAGAAGCATTATCATTCCAAGTAGCATAAAACTATATGTGTAGATAATTATATTATGTTTTATATATTTACATATAATTGTGTAATATATAATTTTAAGCAAACATCAAATATTAATCCCTATGACTTTTCAAGTAGCCTCAGTACTATTTATCTCTCTTCCTTCCTATCTCTCTTTTTTTTTTCTTGACAAAGTCTCATGTATCACACTCTGGCCTCAAATTTACTGTAGATTTAAAAATGATTTCTGATCCTCTTGTTAAGTGTTGAGATTATGCCCATATTCTACCAAGCACAGTTTGTGCATTTCTTGGGTTGAGACCAAGGGTGTTAGCCATGTTTTATAGGCACTCTAACAACTGATCTACATACTCACTCTAAACCAGCCACCAAAAAACATTTGAAAGATGGGTGGAGAGACAATATGTAATAGATCCATACAAAGAATTCTCACATAGTTTTAGAAAGGAAAAGAATCAGAACATACAGTAGGACATGGATGATCTTTGACAAGATCTTCAGTAACAAGGCAAATGCACTACCAGATTCTGTTCAGGAGAGGTTTCTAGTGTAGTCAGATTCACAGAGGATAGAATTGGTGCAGGGGAAACTAATGTTCCCTGTTGTGGATTCTTATTCTCACTAATAAAAAGAATTTTTAAAAACACCCAAATGGAAGCTTGAAGAGCAATTTTGCAGAGTTTGAGAGAAAAACCAATGTGTAGTAAGAGAGCTGGAAGTTTTCTTGGGTGTCAGGAAGAGGGAGACAGAAAGTCACACTTTTTTAATTTAGAAATGAGGTCAGAAAAAAGGCAAGAAAAGGAGTGTGTGAGGCATGCTTAGCACAGTGTCTAGCTACAGATTTGAGTTCAGAGGGCATCAAATCAATCCCAGGAGTTAAAATATACTGTGGCCAGCACTTTAGTTTGGGGAAATGAGAAAGTACTGGGATGGGCAGAAATGGCTGCCCAACACTCCGAACTCACTTACTGCCTCTGTGCCACTTAGTTAAAAATGGTTGAAGCAGGAGATAGTACATCCTATGTATTTTACCACAATTTTATATCATTAATTTAGTTTTTGAGATAGGCTGTCATCATATAGCCTAGGATGGCCTCTAATTCAAAAAGATGACTTTGAAATTTTAATACTTTTACCTCTTCCTTCTGAATTTAGGGATCAAAACACAGTGATTTATTTATTTATTTATTTATTTATTTACTTATTTACTTACTTACTTATTTATGCATTTACTAACTTACTTATTTTTAAAGAAAAAAAAGTAGTGCAGGACTAGGGTTTTGTAATAAACTTTCTCAACACCATTTGTCCTGGCAATGATTTCTCCAATTAGGTACTGCCACATAATATCTTACAAAAGGGCAAAGCCAGGCAGAAACATTGAGTGGCTTGCCTGGGGCCACACAAGATTTGAAGTGAAACTGGGGTTATGTCTTTATCTTTCTGGGGACTCAGGCTGCCTATGAACTCATGCACATGAGTGCACACTTGCATACACACACACACCCACACCACACACATTCTGCACACACACAATAATAATTTAAAGACCCACTTACTTTAGGCTTAACTTTGACAACATATATTTAAAAAATATCCTCTGCAATAGGAAATAAATATTGGTCTCTTTTCAAGTTTGTTTCTGTAAATAAATTACTTCTGTACTGAGCATGACCTCAAAAAGAGTTCTGAACACATTAAAGAATTTGGTGGAGCTCCCAGGGACTAAACCACCAACAAAAGAGTACACATGGAGTGACCCATGGCTCCAGGTGCATAAGTAGGAGAGGATGGCCTTGTCAGGACTTAAATGGGAGGAAAGTTCCTGGGTCCTGTGAAGGCACAATGCCCCAGTATAGGAGAATGCCAGGGCTTGGAGACAGCAGGAAGTGGGTGGGTGGATGGGGAAGCACACTCCCAGAGGCCCTGGGGTGGGGATGGGGAGATTAGGGAGATGGAATGGGGGGTTTCCAGAGGGGAAAAAAAGGAAAGGGGATAAAATGTGAAATGTAAATAAAGAAAATATCCAATTAAAAAAAAAAACAGGCTTCTCTGTTATGAAGCAAGAGTTCAGGTTTGCGAATGAACTCTGCTCCATCTAGAGTCTAGTTGTCTTTTCACTGTATTGGAAGCAACATTTTAATTACAAATGTGTGTTCATCTCCAGTTGTCTTATGGAATTATGAATAATAAAAGAATGATGCCTGATAACAAAAAAAAGAATTTGATTATTTATAAGCTGGTTGATCTTAAAATTTATTTTGAATTATGCTTTTTTCATTATATTTAACTGCTCCTAGAGAAACAATAAATAACAGTTTTTTTATAAGAATAAGGCTTCTGGATGCAATTTTATACCTCCATTAGGACTTACGCGCCCAGCAGCTCCAGCATGGGACTTTTATAGGTCTGAACAGAAAAATTTATAATGTTGAATATGATTGCTTTTTCACAAGATGAAATAAACATTGGCAGGTTTTAAGTCATAGATGCAGGTCCATGGTAAAAGAAACAGGACGTCCTGAAAAAAAAAATATATTCTAGTCTGTTCTGTATTCCTTTTTTTATGGTATGACCATTTTGTTAGTATTTAGCATTTAACAAGAGCAGAGATATGTGATTAAACATATATGTTTAAGTGATGTTTTGCTACCATAAATAGACAATTATATCTTAGGAATTAATATGTAGCGTGTTATAACAAGTTTAGATTATTTGTATATACATTTTTTACTATTAACATTTTTTTGTTGCTCTTGTTGGTTTTGTGTTAACCAGGAATGAGTATTTACAGAGTTAGACACTCATAATTATTGCAGGTAGCCATTCTAACTTTCTTATATTTTAAAAATTGTTTTATTTATTTATAATCTAAATGTTGCCTCCCTTCCCAGTGCCTCCTCAAGAGTTTTTCACCCCATGTTCCCCCTTTTGCCTCTGAGAGAATGTTCCGCTCCTATCCCGCATACTTACCTCACCCACCAACCCGCCCCAGTTTCATATATATTTTAATTATTATTTTTAAATAACATGAGACATTAGAGTAACAAATAAATCTCATCTTCATTTATTATAAGAAAAGATTTAAAAGAAGGCATTAGGCAATATTTAGGGCCTTTCTTTAGTATATTAAACAGGTGTATGTTATTGTTGTTGTTGTTGTTGTTATTGTATAGGTGGACATCCTCACCATTTTTAGGTTTTAGCCTATACACCCAGAAAATCTTGAGGTCTTATATAATTAGGTTGTAATTACATACAACCAGCTGAAAGGAATGACTGGATACTCAGTGAAGGGCCAATGACCTTGTCTATCTCCTCTTTATTTAAAGGAATATTAACATTTAATAGTCCAGTTGTAATTGTTTAAACAGGCACATTTGACATTCTAAAAGTGGGCATTGCTTAGCTTAGAAAGAATGCAGAATTAGCTCAACAAAGGAAGGCTGAATCCAAATTACATGCATAGAGTGATGCTGCAAAGTAATATTACCTGTATATACCATATAAAACCACAAGGCCTTCCTAATTTCAGGTAAACCTTACAGAAAACAGGACTTTTATAACTTTGTAGCAAGTAGAGTTTCTGTACCATAATCATTATTAAATGTATGTTTACATCATCTAACAAAATTTAGCTGAAGACACCCTATTACAACTATGAAGTTGGATTTATTACTGAGGAATTTTGGACAGAGGGTTCCTTTTGTCATTTTTTAAAATGAGCAATTTTATTATTTAATTATTTAGCTAATTTTATTATAGCTGACTGTACCATGAGATAAGATAAACAATAGTTTCTACTGGAAATAGTTTGCATCTTAGCTATTTAAATGTTCATAGACCTTATAGCATGTGATAAACAACAGAAGCCTCTGTTAGAAGTGCTTTTCTTTTTTGCTGTTAAATATATCATGGATTTGGGGATTAGGATAGAGAGCTTCTTAGTAAAGTAAACCAGGCTGTGACTTTTTTTTTACATACAGACATTCCAGTCTCTCTGGGACTGCATCCAGTGTTCTGCATCTCTATACCCAATTTGTTTTGTTTCTGTAGATGGGGGCAGACCACTTGAAAAGCCTAACAGGAAACTGAAGAATCAAAACAAAAGCAAAAGGCTGCAGAAAGTAAATAAGGCCCAAGAACAAAAAGACCACCCAAGCTCCCCTAATGTAGTAGAAACTGGCTGGAAGACAGCAGAAACAGCAGGCAGGCAGGCAGGCATTAGGACCCAGGGCAGAATGTATCTCCAGTTTTCTTTTGTGTTAAGTTTGGGCTCTAGGCCAGGATGTAAACTGAAGCTGAATGCAGGAATGAGAGGAGTTAAAATGAATTAGGCGGTGGGGGGAGGCTTGGGGGTGAGAGGGTGTTGCTCAGATCCTTTGTGAAAGTTGTTTAGATCTGTAAGAACATCAATATTGAAAGTTTCAAAACTGAGGCCAGGTATAGCCATTATCAGAGTGTTTTGGCCGGATTTGAGTAGGTAATTGAGCTTTGTGTGCTGAAGCTCACTAAGAAGGAGCTTTTCAAGCCCCCATTTTTGAAAAAAAAAAGGTTTAAGTTTAAAGTGACAACCATGACAAGTGGAGTGTGCCTTATATGAGTGCCTGTGGTGACCCTGGATTTTGGGAAAGAAGAAAATGAGCCCTAGTGTTAAGAGGGGGCATCCCCATGCTACAACCATGGGAGGTTCCCAAATCTCCAAGAATTTCATGATTTGGAGATGGAGTAAGAACCTCCCAGGTCTTTGAGATCTGCTCAGGGAACGTCTGAGTCAGGAAAAGAAGGACAAACTGTGCAATATTGTGTAGCTTTGTTAACAACTGGAATCTGAAAATACTGAACTGAACCTATTTTAGCCGGTCCCACCTCACCTTGATCATGAGGGAGCATTTGCACTGGGCTAAGAAGTCACCTTATTATTTATTTATATATTTAACAGCAAAAACTGGGATAAGAAATTACCTTCTCCTGACACATGTCTGTCTTCAAAAGAAAATATTTCTAGCATTGCAGAGTCCAAGTCAGAAAATCACAGTCCCATGGGGCTTTGATTCACATAAAGCTGATTTTTCTGGCTGAGTTATGAACTGCTTGGCCCTGCAGACCCTGTGACCAGCCATGTCTGAGGAGCGATTAGTGAGTGTCTATTTGTACTGGGCTTCAGTCAGAGCTAGGTTCCCAGGAAGTCTTTTATGAAGTCCAGGCCTCCAGTGCCTCAGGGCTCAAGTTTCTGTGGAAGCAGAGACAAATAATAGGGGGTGTATACAAGGCAGGACTATTTCCACGGCACTTGGAGGCCTAGGGAAGCTTGTTGTGAAGTAGCAGAGCAGAAGAGAAAAAGAAAAGGGGGTGTATAGGAAGAAAGAGAAAGAAAAGAGAGGAGAGAAGAGAGCACAGAGAAAAAGAAGGGGAAGTATGGGAGACCAGAAGAAGCAAAGATATCTATGTGAGAGAGAACATGCAAATGGGAGAGGGCTTAGCTAGACAGGAAAGGGGAGAGATACCGAAAAGGGTCCAGAAAGATGAGAGAGACAAGGGGGATTATTTTAAAATGAAAAGAAAGATGTAGATAGGTATTCACAGAGACTCACAAAGAAAGTGAATAGATACTGGAGAGAGCAGGGGATATGATGTAATGGGAGAGAATGATAGGGAAAAATGGGTGAAAAAGAAATTTGGAGAGAGCGAGATCTCAAGAGAAATAAATGCTTAAAATGGCTATGGGGAGACAGTGAAGGAAAGAGATCGAGAAAGAAGAAAACATAATGCAACTCTATATGGAGTGGGCAAAGATAAAGATGCAGACAGAACAAAAGGCAGAGGGTGTGAAATTAGGGAAAAGCTAGGGGAGCTCAAGGACTGGAAAATATTGAGGAAGAGACACAGAGGTAAATATACCAAGACTGGAAGGAAGAGTGATGACAAGGGAGGAAGCCTGGGGATGCAGTCCAGTGTGAAACCATGATCCTAATGGCTTAGAAATGAGACCAGATATTTGTCCCTGAGGAGACCTTTCCCATCTTTTCCCATGAAAAAGGAAGCAACCCTCTTAGGAAACCCTGTCCTGCTTCCTCTCTATACCATTTTCACCTTCCTGGAAATGGTAGAGGGCTAGGTTTAATACCCAGGCATGAAGGAGCACAGGATAGATAATACAGGATAGATAATACAAGAGTGAAGAAAGGAAAGAGAGGAGAGGATTTAAGAGTAGAAAATAGAGAATTCTGTTTGAATACAATAACCACAGTATGGCTCAAAGAAACAGAAAATGAATATAACCAAGCAAGGAACCTTCTCTTTGTAAAAAGTGTGTGGACACTGTATGTTTGTAAAACTTTTGTGATAGAATCCAAGTCAGCCAAACAAACAGCACATGTGGCCAAGATGACCTCTGTCTTCTATCCGTAATGCAGGTAGCAGATATCTCACCTCATTGCTAGGGAACTCTACCTCACAGTCTGAGAAGATGAATCACCTATGTGTAGGGGAAAGGGAATAGTCATCTAAGAGTTGGATAAATATGCGTATGACAAAATGGGACAGGATGAGAGAATATTAACTCTTGTCATGCAAGCTGCCTTTGGTAAAACAAAATCATTCTTCACAGATGATATAGGATAGAAGAGATGTAAAGAGATCAACCAATGAGCTGGGGTTTGGGGTTTTTTTATCTTGTTTTTATTTTCCATTTTAAATGAAAATTATTATCTTCCTGTTTTGTGCCTTCCATAAAATATGGCATAACAGCCCTGCAATGAATGTTCTTTGGACAGATGCCAAGTACGAAAACCACATGGTCTCACTGGTTGTATTTCTGTGTTTGTCCCTAGAATGCTTTAAAATTAATGTCTCAGGACTTTACCTCAAATTAGTATTTCTTGAAAAAGCTTCCTCATAATACCTTAAAACACAGCTAAAACTAAGAACTTTGCACTGAAGTGGTTTCTAAATAATGGCCTATGCACTCTTTCAGATTTACAATATACATGTTTGGCTGCATTGTGTCTTGCAAATATATGAATGTCAGTACAGGTCTGGGCTGTAGCTCAATTGGTAGAATACTTGCTCAAATAGAGCCTTGAGTTGGATGCCTAGCATGTCACAAACCAAGGTAATAGGAAATATCTATAATCATAATACTCAGGAAGTACAGGCTAAAGGACTAAAAGTTCAAGTTCATATTGGGCTACATAGTAAATTTGAGGCCGATCAGTGAGAAATAAGAAAGGCTTCCAATCCCCAGAACTCAGTAGGAAATTTAAAAAGCCTTTGTATCTGTAAGCTCTACAATAACAGATTCACTTCAAAAAATGTTATGAAAATTGTAAATACCAATGCAACAGTATAACAAAGCAATGATTTACAACTTAAGTTTAATCTCTGAGACCCACATGTCAGATGGAGAGAACTGACTTTTGCAACTTGATCTTCAACCTCCACAAGTACACTGAAATCATAATTTTCTCATACATAAATTTTTACAAAGGTTTTTAGCAATAGAAGAGGCCAGAAGTGTTGCACTGTGATTCAATATTTGCCTAGTGTGCAAATAGCCCTGGGTTCTTTCCCCAGCTCTTTTTGTAAAAAAAAAAAAAATAAAGTACACAGGCATTTTTATCCACAGGCAAACACACACACACACACACACACACACACACACACACCACACACACATACACACACACACACATACACACACACCTACAGTGGTCTCTGATTTAGTCATACAGTGCTTGCCTGGCAAGCACAAGGTATGGATTGTGTGCCATTGCGAGTGCTATAATTGGCAAATAACAAATCCGAGTGTCAACACTGTACACAGTCAGAAGGTTTAATTTTCCTTCCCAATCTCTCTTGCCATTTTGCTTCATGATACAATTTTCCCACTCACAAAACTTTACTAGCTTTATTTAAACTTGCTTACATATAAAATTTTATGCCCTATTTGAGGTTTTTACCTTCCATCTTTCCATAAGTGTTCCTTCTTCACTCTGCTCTCAGTCTTTAGCATTAATTCTGAATGACATGAATGAAGAACGTTTTTCTTTTCCTTTTTTTTTTTTTTTTTGTAAAAATTTGGGTTCCAGGCCTCAACGAAGCCTCTCTTTACAGAATAGAGACATCACTACTGAAAACTACAACTGAATGCAATGCAGAGATTTATCTACATCACATCTACTAAATCTCTAGGGATAAGACAGCATTGAAAAAGAGGGAGCAGAAAGATTCGAAGAACCAGAATATCAGGAAGTATGCAGTGAAATATTCTTTCCTAAAAATGACTGTATAGACCAGAGAAGATTAAGAGCAAAATAAATGGACGTGTTACTGTACAAGAAGGGAAAATTTTCAGGGTCCTACCCCTAGACAAAGACCCACAGGTAACTGAGGACTCTAGGGAAAAAATCACCATCACCCAGGGATGAGCCCCCTCCTAAGCTGTAAAACAAGATGCTCTTCTTGGAAATCCTAGTTTTCAGGGACTGGGGAGTTACTCACTGAGTACAATATTTGCTGCACAAGGACTATACACAAAAGTGGATATGTGCGAATAATAGCAAATTTGCTCTGCAAGTCTGAGGATCCAAATTCAAATCTCCAGTTCCCTGAAATCTAAGATTTCCAGAGGGAGGATCCTGTTTTGTAGACTAAGCTCACTTCAATCTTAGTAACTATCCAAAGCTGGCCCTGAACTCAAAATCTTACTACTTTAACCTACCAAATGATGGGATTCCAAAAGTGTTTCACCATAACTTGATGTTTTCATTTTTTATAAAAAATATCAGAATTTTAAAAATATTTATTATCACTGGAAGAGGAAGAAAATACTTCAAATTGCATATGTAGAGGTGAAAGGAGGACTTGTGATCTCATTCTCTCCTTTCATTTTTATGTTGGTTCCAGTAATCAAAATCAGGCCTTCCAGCATATGTAGTAAGAATTATTCCCTACTGAGCTTCTAGATAGTTGGATTAAAATTTTGTGTTTGTGTGCAACTTGTTTACGTGTTTATTTGTATATTACTACTACTGTTAGGGTGGACACACACGAGGATAAGTTGTGAGAATCATTCTCTCCTTCTACCACGTGAGTTCTCAGAGATCAAACTCAGATCATCTGACTTGATAGCCTGTGTCTTTCCCTGTTGAGGCATTGAGCTGGCCCAGCTATGGCTTTTATAGTTCTTTTAAAGAGTCCATTACTTTATCCCTAGATGAAAATTCTAGTTGTTGGTTCATCTTCAGAAAGTATCAACTGATGATAATGTGGTATAGGGATACTCCATGGTGATTATAAGTGACACAATAGTGGTTAGTTATTGTATTAAGCAACTATCTCTAAACAGTACTTATGTTTAGAAAGGAATTATTCCTTTGGCAGCTTGTCTCACTGCTTATTGCATGTTGACATTGTGAGACCTGGTGCTCACATTTATGTTTAGTTAATCCTTTCAATAGCTCCAGGAAATGGATTATTTCTACTTGTCTTTGTTTCTATTTGGGTCTTTTTCTATGTGTATATTTGTTGTGTAAAAAAGGCTAACATTGATTAAACAACCTGTTCAAATATATATATATATATATATATATATATATATATATATATATATATATATATGTATGTGTTACGCACATAGGTGGGTGCACACATGAAAGAAGAGAAGGACTTTGGTTATCTTACCCTATCACTTTACATGTTATTCTCTTGATACAGGGTCACTTACTGAACCTGGAGCTAGACTGGCAACCAGTCACTCCTAGTGATCCTATCTCTACCCCACAGTACAGGGGTTAAAGTCATAAAAGGAACCAGATGCATCTTTTTACACAGCTGTCAAAGATTTAAACTCAAATTTCTCATGCATGTGGAAGAAGCACTCTTACTCACTGACCAGCATCTTTGATGACCTTTTCTACTTATTAAGCTTGCAATCAGCACTTCTTAGGAGGACAAACATAGTGGATAATGGAGATTCAGATAGGATAAGGTGGAGTCATCCTTGAACATTTCGAAACTTAACAGAAGACGATAAGGTACAAATGGAGATATATTGATATTTGTTGGAAAGATGTTCCAGGCAATGGGAATAGCAAGGGCATGGTCTCTGAGGCAGAAGTGTGCCTGAAACACAAAGAAATTAGGTTTTCTGAAACCCTGTGATCCAATGAAAAGGACAGGGGGGTAAAGGAAAAAATAATGGCTGCCTGAAAGTGACATAAAACACAAGTCAGAGCCAAAGAAAGACATGGAGCTTTCCTCCAACACATTCTCATTCTTGTTTTTCACAAAAACAACTCCAGGAAGTGGTAGTCTGAACTCCACACAGCAGACAGGTCAAGGCTGAGTTTGAGAGCATACACCACCACTCCTACTTCCTAAGTATTTTACATGCAAAGCTTCAGTGGCCTTCGTGCAAGGCTTCTAACACATTTTAGAAGCTGTCTTTTAGAAGTTGTTCTTATTATCAGGCATCTTGTACATGAGAGCACAAAATACACATTTAGTAAGTTTGGAAAGAGTAAGTCAGAAAATGAGTGAAAGGATAGATGGACGAAGGACATATAGGTGAAGATGTTCCATAACACCGGACTGTATAAACCGAAACAACCCCTAAAAAAAGACAGAAGACAAAGTGACTTACGCCTATAATTTTAGCATTTGGGAGGCTGAGGCAGAAAAATCACAGTGAATTTAAGGATGGGGACTAGGTTACAATGTAAAGCACTGGTGAGTTAAAATAGTAATGATAATGACAGTAATAATAATAATAATAAAGTTTAAAATTATGTGCCAGCCTTTGAGAGTACAGGCAAGACAGGCTTTTTATACAGATTTAGCTGAAGGCTTCAATCTCTTGCATTCTTGAGCATAAGGAAAATCTCTGAAAGTTCCAGAAGAGACAGGATTGGGAAGATGGTCCAGACTAAAATTCCTGCCACAGGAGTGTGAGAACTTGAACTCACATCTGAAACACCCATGTGAAAAACAGACAGAAGCAGGCAGGTAGCATTACCCTAGCCTAATCTGTCTTCAGCAGATAGAGACAGAATGCTCATTGGCAACCCAGCATAGCAGTCTGGCCACCTTCAGTAAGTAGCCTTGTTTCAGGGAAAAGAAATGGTCAGGTGGAGTAAATCACCATGAAACCCAAATATATGAGCTCAGTCTCAACATAGTCACATGGTGAAAGAGAACAGATATCCTGAATACCCTCAAATTAGCCTCTCACTGATAAGCATGTGCATTGGTACATACGTAGTAGTACATGGACACACACACACACACACACACACACACACACACACACACACACACACACACACAGGGTTCCAGCAGAGCTCCAACCCAGGAACAAAGATTTGATACACATTCAGAATGCTTCTTCACATGACTGCCTGTTTGATCATATGCATTGCTGTTTCCTCACTGTAGTCTATGGCTATTTGTTAAAAGTGAGTTAGGATGTGGTCATGGACTTGTGTGCATTGCTGTATGCACTACTGAATATATTTGTAGTTAAATCTGTGGCCAGACGATTGATGAATATTAAAACAATTGCCTTCAGACATTTAATTTTCAATAATATAGCTCTATCAACATGATACAACCTATTATCAGCCAAGAAGTGAATCTCAATGTGAAGTTATCTATGTTAGGTTAGCCTAATTGTTTTAATTAAATTAACTGAATAGAGAAATTGAGCTGAGCAAAAGCAGGCAAGCAAGTGAGTATATATGCATTTGTTTCTTTCTACTTTTGACTTTGGTTATTACAGGACGTACTTCAAGTTCCTTCAGTTGACTTCCCTCAGTGATGGAGTGTAATCTGGAGTTGTAAGGAAAATAAGTCCTTCTTTACCATGAATTTTGGGTGTTTCTGCCAAGAACTTTTTGGAAAAGTATACAGGTACAATGAATCAATGTCAGAGCATCCATTTGAGAATAACTTTTTGTTTTTCCTGTTTTACATTATGACTACTTATATTTAATTATTGTTCTATGAGAAAATATTCTCAGATATGGTGGAATATGATAAACAAGTTGGGAATCTACTTCAGTTAATAGAGTGATTGCCTAACATGCGTGAGGTCCTAGTTTCTAATCACAGCAAAGAATAAAAAAGGTATCACGGTGGTTCATGCTAATAATGCCAGGATCAGGAGATAGGAGAAGGGCAAGGTCTATTTGAGAGCCTGTGTCAAAGCAAAATGCAATATAATAAAAGAAAAGATAACCTAGGAGTAAACAAAAATACAGAAAACAATGGTATCCATGGCTTCTGGTTGCTTCCTGGAAATTTTGGATACTAGACAACAGTGGAAAGATATCCTCAAAATATTTTGATGATTATTTTTAGGTCTCAAACTTAGAACAAATGGCTAGCTGAGATGGTTATTAACATATCACAGTAGACACTGGTTCTTCCAGCATCCTTCATTTCCTGGGCTGGAAAAGTAGAAGGTAGGGGGCAGGAAGGCCCTGTTAAAAGGCAGAGGCTAAGGGATGCTGGGAAAACCTAGAAGCTCGCAGCCAACACCCAGTTTGGTAAATTAAATAAGCACCTCAGTTATTGGTCCAGGGTTTGATACTTAAAAATTATAAAATTCAAGAATAGTGGTAATAGCAAAGCAATGGGATTCTCATAAAACGGTCTGGGAAGAATCAGAGAACACAGGCAATTGGCTGCCTGCCACATGGCAACTAGGATGTCTATGTGATTCCCATAACATATGTAAGAAAAAAAAGCAAACAAACAAAATATATGTAGCAACGAGCCTTGTAATTTAAGAACTGAGAGAAGTGAAGGCATGTGGATCCAACAAGCCTTGCCTGATAGGTGCATCCCAGGCTAAATGAGAGAAAATTTTTCACCAGAACAATACAGAAACCAGTTTTCTGCCCACTTGCCTCTGTATAAACTAGTGATGTGACCACACCAAGATCTCATTAAGGTGAAAGGTTTTATTGTAGATTAGAGGGGGAAAATGGTCAAAGGCATCAATAAGAGTTCAGAGCAGGAAGAGAATGTAGTAGGCTGAACACAGTCAGAACACTGGACTTTACCATGAGAAAAGAGAGATATGAGAGAGTAAAACAGCACTAAGAGAACGGGGCAAGAGAGAGAATGGCAAAAATAACAGGGTTTTAAAAACATGACATGCACACACACATGATGCGCACACACAAACACACACACACACAGAGAGAGAGAGAGAGAGAGAGAGAGAGAAATTATAAAGTTTTGTGGTTTGAGTGCTACCAAGGTGGAATATCTTCAATACCTGGGCACGGTGTTTCTAAATGAAGTAGTTAGGCCAGGGACAAGCCATCCTTTTTGGATAGAGGCTATTGCCCTGTACAACTTGACTCAATTCCTCATGACCTAGGCTATTGTAGAACATTGAGAAGCCACTTCTTCATCAATGCATCTAACAGGCTGAGCCATACTCCTAAACAGCACCTAATACCTATTTCATATGGAAAAGGTATGATAGTCTTGTTTAATAAAAAAGTTGTATTTTTAGTCATGTGTATGTTTGTTTGTGTGTGGAAGTATGATCATGTGAATATGAGTGCCCTTGGAGGCCAGAAGGAACATCGGTGAATGAAAATGTGCGGCTCCTAAGTATAGTTGGAGAGAACGTTTGATTATAGATATGAGGGGGAGCAGCCAGAGACATCTGGAGGAGTCCAGAGTGAACATGGCCAGCAGAACACACCGATCCATGGGTAGAGAGAAGGGAATATTGAGGGAGGAAGAGAGGAGGTCAAGATAACCAGCAGAGCACAAGGGAACCAAGAGAACCAAGAGTGAAATGAAAAAAGAGCATGTAGACATAATGGCTGGTTTATATCGGATCAGAAGCTGGGGGGTAGGGAGGCAAAGATCAAATGGTAGGATGGAGAGATTTTTACATGGGAGGAGGGGCGAAACATGCTGAGAGGAGCCGCAGATACAGAGTGAGACCTTCTCTGAGTTTCTTTGAGACTAATCAATAAAATTCTCTAGAATTTGATCTATAGATTGTGAGCCACCTAATATGAGTACTGGTAATTGAAATTAGGGTGTTTTTATTTTATTTTATTTTTTATTAGATATTTTTTATTTACATTTCAAATGTTATTCCCTTTCCCAAAGCACTATATATAGTAATCACTTGGCCACCTTTCTAGTCTCTGTTTTTCTAGTGCTGGGTATGGAACCTAGGGCCCATGGTTTAGGCAAGAGTTAAAATACTTTCATGCCTCCCTTTCCTTCTGTGCTTTCTAAAGCTATTTTCCTTGAATAGAGGAAGCCATGGCCACATATTTCATGGTTAGTTTTTGAAATATTTTATTATGTTTTATAGAGAATGTCTTTTTTAAAAAAAAATGTATTATTGGGACTGGAGAGACATGTATCCTTTGTTCAGCATAAAAACCTGAATTCAATCCTCCAAACACGTGTTTAAAAACAGTGGTGGCATGATTCACAGTTGTAATCCCAGCAGTATGGAGGCAAATGCAGATGAATCCTAGGGGCCAGTGGTCAAACAGATGTGATAGTAGTTCTAATTGTCAGCTTGACACAATATTTAATTATCTAGGAGATGAGAAATTATCTAGATAGGGTTGGCCTGTGAACATGCCTATGAGGAATTGAATTGTCTTCTTTAACGTGAGAAAGGCCAGTTTGTTGTCTGTCATACAATGCCTTTGGATTGGGGCTTGAGAATTTCTGAGAGGGAAAAGCTAGCTGTGGACTTAGAAGCAAGTAGTATGTAAATCATTCTATTAGGTCTCAGGTAGGCCATATATATGAAAATGAGCTCAAATTGAATTATAGAATACTTTCTGGCCATTATGTAAAAGTCAGCTTTCCTCAGGAACTTGGGAAACCAATTCCCATCTGCCATAGGAGACATTGCCCTCATCGCTGGCAGAAGAGACATCATACTGAAGCCTCTAGGCTCTCTCAATATCAAAAGTACTTTTCCCATATTTCAAAGTCTATGCTACCATACTGCCCACCCTCAATCCCTCTTCTTTATAATCCACATGATAACTATCTGTCTGTCTGACTGTCTGTCTGCCTATCTATCAATCATCTCTATCACACACACACACACACACACACACGAGAACACACAAATTAATCCATTATATAGCTTGATTTATGCTGAGTATTTTTTCATTAATTTATTTATTCACTTTATATCCAAGTCACAGACCATCTTTCTCCTCTCCTCTCCCAGTTCCACCCTCACAAATACCTACTCCTATTTCCCCCTCTCTTTCTCCTCAGAAAAGGGAAAGCTTCCTAGGGTCTCTGGCTGTTCTAGGACATCACATCACAGCAGAAATTTGTGTGTCATCTTTCACTGAGGCCCAAACAGGCAGTCCAGCTAGGGAAAGGGTATTCAATGGCAGGCAACAGAGTCAGAAATAGCCCCTGCTCCAAATGTTAGAGGTCACGATGAAGACCAAGCTTCAAATGTGTACAGGGTCTGTGAACAGCCCCTTTGAGTTCTTTAGTTGGTGGTTCAGTCTCTGTGAGTCCCCAAGGTCCCAGATGAGTTAACTCTGTACGTAGGTCTTCTTTTGGTGTCCTTCATTCTCCTGGCTTTCTCAATCCTATCTCCCACTCTTTCACATGACTCCCTGACCCTTACCTGGTGTTGGTTGTGGATCTCTGCATCTGTTCCCATCAGCTGCTGGATAAAGCCTCTCAGGAGGCATTTATGCTAGGCTCCTGTCTGTAAGCATCACAGAATATCACTAATAGTGTCAGAGTTTGGATCTCTCCAATGGGATGGGTCTCAAGTCAGGTAAATCATTGGTTAGCCATTCCCTCAATGTCTATCCATCTTTATCCCTGCATATCTTTTATGCAGGAGAATTCTGGGTGGATGGTTTTGTGAGTGAATTGATGTCCCCCTCACTCCACTGAAAATCCTACCTAGCTACAGGAAGTGGTCACTTCAGCCTCCATAGCCCTGGCTGGTATGAGTCTCAGCTAGGGGTCACCTTAGTAAACTCCTGGGAGTTTTTCCCATCACATGTTTCTGGCTAATCTCAAAGATGCCCTCATGGAATCCCATTCTCTCTCCCATGTCCCTCTCCCCACACCTGAGCCCTAACCATTTCCTCCTCCTCAGACCATCTCCCATTCAACCCTCTCTATTTGTCCATCTTCAATGTCTATTTTTTTCCCTATCTGTGTCAGATTCAAGCTTCATCCCTTGGACCCTCATTATTTAGTTTCTTTGTGTCTGAGGATAGCTGCACGGTTATCCTGTACTTTGTGGCTAATGTCCACTTATCAGTGGATAGACCATTCATGTCTTTCTATTTTTGGATTACCTTTTTCTAGATGATATTTTCTAGTTTCAATCATTTGCCTAAAATTCCGTAATGTCTATATTTTTAATAGCTAAGTAGTACTCTGTTGTGTAACTGTGCTGCATTTTCTTTATCCATTCTTCAGTTGAGGGACATTTAGGTTGCTTCTAGTTTCTGGATAGTTCTAATAAAGCTGCTACATAGTTGAGTAAGTATCCTTGTATTACATTGAGGCATCTTTTGGGCATATTCCCAGGAGTTTGGTATATCTGGCTCTTGAGGTAGAACTATTTCCAACTTTCTACAAAACTGCCAAATTGGTTTCCAAAGTGTTTGTACAAATTTGCACTCTCATCAGCAATAAAGGAGTCTTTCTCTTATTCTACATCCTTTCCAGCATGTGCTGTCACTTGAGTTTTTGATCTTAGCCATTCTGACAGGTGTAAGATGAAATTTCAGACTCGTTTTGATTTGCATTTTCCTGATGACTAAGGACTTTGAACATTTCTTTTAGTGGTACTTGGCCCTTAGAGATCCCTTTGTTGAGAGGTCTCTCTTTAGATTCTGGGAATCTTAAAGTAAGAGAATGTGATTTAATTAATCACTCCAAGAGTCCTGTAAGTCTGATCTTGGTTATTTATTTCTTTGGGAATGATGAAGCTATAAAATAAAAAGTGGTGTGCTCAGTGACACAGTGTGTATAGTAAATAGTTTTTGTGCAGACTCTAGTTAGACTATGATTTTGAGTGTATGTCACCCTTTGGAACATTCTGGTGGGGAATGAGCACTTGACTAAAAGTGGTTGTGTGGGTGTGAACTGTAGATCTGAGAATGGTGAGTCAGAATGTGAGTCACTGTACCACAGATGATTAGTATTAATGACATGGGAGTTTGCTCTCTACATTCTCTTCTTCAGAGATGCTGTTCCCCTAAGTTTCAAGAATGAGAACAACTTGAGTCCCAGTGACCCTGAACAGCTGAGAGCTATTTTTGCAAAATCTGGGTGTTGGCCTCAGTTTTGGCATAATCAAAGTCACTTTTGTTTATTCAAAACCCAACAATGCAAAAGACAATTATACTTATTCCACACTTTAACTTTTCTTCCACCTGATGCTTCCAAACATTTTCTTTGACGGGGAGGGTTGATAGGGCTACAC
The DNA here is from genome assembly GCF_011064425.1 of Rattus rattus. Lineage (NCBI taxonomy): Eukaryota > Metazoa > Chordata > Mammalia > Rodentia > Muridae > Rattus > Rattus rattus. Next base: position 14,797,780 of record NC_046161.1, on the reverse strand, counting down.
ATGAAGAAGATAAATGGCTGAGCAGGTAAAGGTACATATTGCCAAGCCTGATTACCTGAGTATGATACACAGTACCCACACAATAAACAGAATAACAATTCCTGAAAGCTGTGGTCTATGTTCCACATGTGCTCTTTGGCATTTGAATGTGTGGATGTGTGGGAATGTACACACATACACACACAAACAGAGAGAGAGAGAGAGAGAGAGAGAGAGAGAGAGAGAGAGAGAGAGAGAGAAACAGAGACAGAAAGAGGGAAATGTAATTTTAAAATAAAAATGATTGTTTCAGTTTATTTTAAAAATCTACTTTTCTTGAGGATCTTCGGATGTTCCTAGCATTCTGAATATTGTAAACCCATCTATGGAGCGCATACTTATAAAGTAAACTTTTGATAGCTTATTATTATATATCTATTAAAATTTAAAAAAATATTTTTAGGGCCTATGATTGAAGCATCATCAGGAGAGTTGTTACTAAGCTTGCACAGAGTCCCAAGTTCCATACCCAGTACCGTATAAGTTAGATGTATTGCTATAAAGCTGTGATCTCAGGTTTCTGTAGGTGGAAGTAGGAATAGCAGTAATTGAAGTAATACATAGCAAGTTCAAGACCAGCATATCTACATGACACCCTCTTTCTCACAAAATATTTATTAAAGATGTTGTTATAAGGCTAAACATGTTGGCACAATCCTTCAATCCAGGAGGCACTGACACACAGTACAGGATCGCAAGAATCTCATGCCAGTTTAAAGTTCACTATGGGGCAAAAGATAATAATGAGTTTTCTGATGTTCCTGCCTCTACTTCAAGTGACGATATTATAAGCATGTGCTGCCATGTCTGTTTTATGTAATGTAGGAACAGAACATAACCCTTCATGTATCATAAACAAGTATTTTACTACTGATATCCATTCGAGCCCTTCCTTGAGATTTATTCATTTTGTTTTGGTCTTTTGTTTTGTTTCTTTTTGTTGTTGTTGGTTTTTGTTTGTTTTTAAAGAGTGCTTCTTACTATGGGGTCCCAGGCATCATAGCACTCACTATGTGTCTTAGGCTTATTCAGAACTCATGGTACTTATCCTGCCTCAGATTTGTGAACACTGGAATTACAGGAATACACAGCCACGCCTAGCTGGGGTATTCTCTTTTAAATGAAGGTAAAGGTCATTACAAACAGGAGGTGATAGCAATAATTAGAACAATGGTAGGTAGTGTTGAACCCCAAAGAGATTGTGCCCTGAGTACACTGTGTTAATGTTCTCTCTAGACTATTGCAATAGAGAGGAATGAATACAACATTCATGTACATCTGCACATTCAACCACTATGTAGTGAATGTATTCATTTCAAAACAAATCACGCCTGCACTGGACATATACAGACTCTTATCCCTACTCTCTAAAGGGTGCAGTTATCATATTATTAAAAAGATTTTCATTGCTTCTAATCTATGGGAAGATATATGTGATCAATGGCAAATAATATGCTATTTTATATAAGAACCTGAGCTCTACTTTTTACTGTCTGCAGAACATTCTGGAATTCATATTTGTGTTTACCAAAAGAAGACTGACTATATTGTGTATGGAGAGGAATTTTTTTTGACATTGTTCCTTTAGAGTTTCAGCTACAAATGTACCAATTAAATGTGTTTCTTCCATGTTACAAGCTCTATTTCTTTTTGAGCTTTTTGTGTGCACCTGTTATCATGTTTGTGAATGTGAGAGTGAGTACCCCTCGAAGCCACAAGAAGGTATAGGTCCCATAAATAAAGCTGGTTTTATAGGCAGCTATCAGCCCCCAGACATGGGATGCTAGGAACTGAAATCAGGTACCCAGTAGGAGCAGCAGAGTACTCTTAACCACTGAGCCATCTTCTACATCCATACAACCCCACTTAAAAGACAACAACAACAACAATAACAACAACAGCAATAACATCATCATCATCATCATCACCATCATCATCATCATCCATGATTCTTATGAGGATTAAGCAACCTGGTAAAAAGTAAATTAAAACTACAAAACTTAGAGCTGATGAGATTGGCTTACAAAGATAAAGGCATTTCTGTCAAAAGACAGATGAACAAAGTTTGATCCTTAGGTCTTATATGATGGAAGAAGACAAGTAATCACAAAGTTAGCCTATGACTTTCACATAGGATATGTACACACTCACAATAAATAACAAATATATAAATTAATGGAATTTTTTTAAATAACAAAATTAAAACAAGGGGACAAATGAGGGTATCAGACAAGTCGAAAGCTGATTGTTCTTAAAATCCAAGCTTGGCTTTGTCCACCACTTTGCCTAAAGCAGTTGCCATGGGAAAAATAGACTCACCCTGTTTTTATTAGGATCTTCAGGAAACCCAGCACACATTCCACAGCAAACGTATTTATGTGAAAAGGTGCAATATTGTAACTGATTCAAACAGCCACAAGGAACAGCCAGTCCCACTATATTTTACACCACCCTACCACTTCAGAGGAAATACTGTTCTTCAAGCTGGATGGTCAGAACTGAAACTTACATTTTTAAGTGAACTGAAAAACAACAACAACAGTTTAAGAGAAACACGACTGTAATTTTAAAGAACAGGATAAAACTTAAGCATTGACAGTAGACAAATGTTGTCAAGTCTACTTTTGAGACTCCACTATACAAAGAGCTAAAAATAATTCCCTACTATTATCTGGGAAGAGGAAACTAAAGACAAAGGAGGTGCAGGCTCTAACTGACCTTGGAAGTCTCTAAGATTTTTGAGGTAAAAATCACTTTGAACGGAAAAAAGCACATTTCTCTAAAGTTTTGAATAAGGAACAAAAAAGACAGGTATAAGGACTCATCTGTAACAAAGTAGATCTGTTTCTGAACATCACCTGTGTCTGAACCTTGGGCCCAGGAGCAAGAAGAGAAAGAATGGGCAACAGAATGTAATTGCAGCTGGGAACTTCCTTCATCTCAGCTTGCTGGGGAAACAATGCCAACCATGAAACCATGAGCTTCCCCATTTCTCAACTATGTGCCTAAGATATTAACATTTGTGTGCTTTTATGTGTCCCATCCTTGTGGTTTTCTTGGCATGTAGTCTGGTATTGCCTTGCACGAGGAACTGTACTTTGCAAATGTTTAATTTTAAAAATCCTTTCTTCTCCTTCACGTTCAGAGCATTGCAATGTCCACTGAAGCCATTAATTCTTTAGGGACAGACGTTTGTGTGTGTGTGTGTGTGTGTGTGTGTGTGTGTGTGTGTGTGTGTGTGTGTGTGTGTGTGTGTGTGTGTGTGTGTGTTCAACAAAGTCCATGTAATGAGTAGTAGATGAACCTCTGTTAGCAGAGTACTTGAGTGGCATGCATAGTTCAGTCCCCAGCACTATATACAAGGTATGATTGCTCACATCTATAATCGTAGTGTTTGGGAGGTAGAGGTAGGATGAGCTGAATTTCAAGAACTAGGATACTTAGATACTTAGAATGTTTGAAGCTAGATTGTGTTATGTGAAATCTTTTCACAGAAAAAGAAATGAAAGAAAAGGAAAGAAGGTGAAGAGAGGAAAGACGAAGGGAGAGGAAAGGAAACCTATAGTTGGGGGAGAGGCAAGAAAAGAACTATGGGAAAGCTTTTTATCACAATGAGTTTTCCTTCTTAGTCCCAATATCTGTGACCCTGCCAATAACGCATACACATACCACCACTATGACCACAACCACCACCACCACCACCACCACCACAAACACCTCCACCACCACCATCAATACCACCATCACCACCACCATGTGTTGAACCTGCATTTTGCAAGATGTATAGTTAGTTGCCGGCCTGAGAAATTTCTTCCCTCTAGAAATTGAAAAATGATTCTTGCTGACATTGATCAATTACAGATTCTCTGTACATACCTGTATGTTCATTCACTTGGGATCAGTTCTGTTAACCTGACTCTGTCAAGACTTACCCAAGATGCTGACAGTTTCATGAGAATATTTATATAGATGTTTCTCAACACAGGATGGGGCTGCATCCTAATTATGTCATCATGCACTGTAAATGCACTGAGTTAGGTGAGTAGGGAAGGGAAGAGATAGATTACTCACTCTATAAAGTGCTTGCTGTATAAGCACATGGACCTGAGTTCAGATCCTCATCACTCATGAAAAAGCTGAGCACTGTGGTTTATGCCCATAACCCTTTCACTGGGGACTGGAGCTTCTCCAGGGCTTCTTGGTCAGCTTGACTCTCCAAATCAGTGATTTCCAGGTTATATGAGAGACCTTTTCTCAAAATTAGAAAGAATGAAAGAAAGAAAGAAAGAAAGAAAGAAAGAAAGAAAGAAAGAAAGAAAGAAAGAAAGAAAGGAAGAAAGAACAAAAGAAAGGAAGGAAGAAAGAAAGAAGAAAAGAAGTGATTGAGGAAGACACTCAATATTGACTTCTTATCTTTACTTTCACACACACACACACAAACAAACACACACACAAACACACACACACGCACGTTTGTGTACATGTACCTGCATGCATAAGTGCATGTAGCACATACAAAATTAACATATGAATGAAGCCAATCAAAAAGAGAAACACTGGAAACCCATCTACATCAAGGCTGATATGTAACATAGCATGCATAGAGAAAATGCACGTTTTGGGATTGAATCAAAATCTGTAATATTAGAATGTAAAAATACTAATGGTTTGTACAGAGTTGTACAGACATAAAAGCCTAGAACTCCCAGTATGAGCTGTCCACATTTGGATGTCTACCTATAGTACACTGAGCCTCTCCAACGTTGTGGCTTACCAGCATTGTTTAGTATTAATTCTTTCTCTCTTTAGTAGCAGTAAGGGAGGGGGTAAAGACATAGCTTCATTCTGTTACCGTCAGCAGCTTGGAGAGTACTTTTAGAAACTTTGATGCAAGACAGTTTGGGATTTGAAACTTCAGTGCAGAAAAGAAGTTCAAGACAAGTCAGCATGGAAGAGTCAGTGCTTTTTATCAAAGTTTATTTCTCTCCGATAAAGTAAAACTCAGGGTCCAATAGGGACCCTGGATTTAGGGTATGTGTAATTTAACGGGGCTTTCTGCTAAGATTCATAGAGAATTGCAACTTACAGTTGAGAAGTAAAAAAATGCCTTAAATACGTGTTAATAGTTCTAGAATTATTGCTTCTGAGATGGTGAAAGGCTTCAATCAGGCTGCAAGGTGAGAAACACTCCTCTCTTCTGGTGTCTCCTTATTGTTGATGTTTCTTTATTTTGCCTTATCATGGTCCTGGGTCTCACTGGGAGATATAGTTTCCATATAGGATCCATGATCTTGAAAGAAAATCATTGAAGCAGCTTATGTTACCCTAACTCCACATCTCCTTTTGTCCTGAGCCTCAAGCTGCATGTAAACAAAAACTTTCTCCCTTCTTCTGAAAAAGTATTTTAATAAGATATTTTACAGAGTAAAGTGTTCCTCTCTGCTGGGAAAGGGTGTCTAGTGTAACAAACAAACAAACAAACAAACAAGTCATGCCCTGCACCTGGTATGATATGAATTTTAAAATTGTACCCTGCCTTGTTTTGGTACCAGGAGGCATTCTGAGGATCCTGGTTTAAGATATCCACTGCCCTCCTAATTGGCTTAATAAGTGTGGTGGTATGTAATTCTCTCTTGGAAGAGAGAATTTTAATCATGCTGAGCAGTGCTAGCCTATGAGATGACTGTCACTTAAACTGCAAATTTTACTTTTGCAGTGATGTTGAATCCAAACTTGACTTGAGTCATTATAAGTTCCCCACCAGTAACACCTTGGCCCTTAAGTGAGATAATTCACTGTTACAGTATGAAAGCACTTGCTATCAAACCTGATGGCCTAACTTCAATACTTGGAATCCTCATGAGAAAAGACAAGAGCGAACACAAAAGTTGTCCTTAGACTGTGTGTGTGGGGGGGCTGTTATATATATATATATATATATATATATATATATATATTACAAAAGTGCTCACTTAAACATTGAGGCCTTAGTGGACCTCAAATATTATTCTATAAAGTTACTAAAAAGAAGAGAGAGAAGAAATAGAAAAATATGTCCCAGCTTAGAGGAACTCCCTTAGGCAATGCTTCTTATAAGCCAATTTCATTCCTCATATCACGTTGGCTTATGGCCATGTTTACATGGACTTTTCAGTCACTGCTAATGCACCTTGGAGAAAGAAATGCAAACAGCAGCCTTTCCAAGGCTGTCATTTCTTACTTTGCCTTTGTTCTCAGTTCCTCAGTTAAGTTTCACCTTTTAGTGTCTCTTTTCATGTTCCATGAAAGATACACAGGCATTCACATCATATCAATGAAAATATCCTTTGAAGGCATTCAGATAGGTCTCTTCAGCAATCCAAAGTAAATGGAATAAAACATGGAATTCCATGTAAATTTTATCTGAAAATCAAGATTCAAAGGAGCAGGGGTGCTGTGTATACATGACTAATTCGCTGTCTCTCTCTCTCTGTCTCTCTTTCTGTCTCTCTCTCTCTTTTTCTCTCTCTCTGCATGTGTGTGTGTGTGTGTGTGTGTGTGTGTGTGTGTGTGTGATGTATTATGATTATACATGAACAGACACTGGGTGCAGGTGTACATATTTGTGACAAAGCAAGAGGTCAATATCATGATCTTTGGGGACAGAGTCTCTTCACTGAATCTGGAGTTGAAGGAGTCCCCCTTCCCCAGGACTTGGATTATAGGCAGGTACAGTTGGACCTGGCTTTTACATTGGTTCTGGGGATCAGCCTGAAGTTCTCATACTTACAAAGAAAGCACTTCACCAAATGAGCCATTTCCGGAGGTCAAACTGGGGGATTTTTAGGAGAAAGTTAATGAAGATGTGAATATCCTTTTAGGAGGGTGGCTGGTCACAAAATATGACTGCATGGTCATAAAGATGAGAAACTTTATAACTTTATAAGATATTTTTCTAAAAATTCTTCTGTGTATCCACATGTTTTCAGAGATGAAGAGGATCTTTTAAAATATAAAAAGGATATAATAATCTGGAAATAGTTTGACCTCTGTCTTAGCTAGGGTTACTATTGTGCAATGAAATACCATGACCGAAAAGCAAGTTGGGAAAGAAGAGGTTTATTTGGTCATACTTTCATGTCACTGTTCATCATTCAGGAAAGTCAGAACAGGAACTGAAACAGTGTATAAACCTGGAGGCAGGGGATAACTCAGAAGCCGTTGAGGAGTGCTGCTTACTATTTTCTTGCTCCTCACAATTGGCTCAGGTTATTTCCTTATAGAAGCCAGGACCACCAGCTTAGGCTCAACCACAATGTGCTGAGCTCTCCTCATCAATCACCAATTTAAAAAATGCTCCACAGGTCTGCCTACAGCCCAATCTTATGAAGTCATAGTCTCGATTGAGGCTCCGTCCTCTCTGATAGCTTCTACTTTGTGTCAAGCTTATATAAAAACTAGGCAGGATAAATCCCTAGAGTCAACGTCTGATAAGCTCAGTCCCAATACAATGATATTGAGAGGTGGTGCGAACTTCAATGCATTGTGGTGGGAGGTCCCATAAATAACAACTGGTGTGTTGTTATTTAACGTGGGACCCTGAGCAAGTCTCCAAGAGCTCAGGATATGAGAGCTTTGGCAGCTCTAAGACAGCTAGATTTCTCTGGCTTGCTGTCTAGACATAATCTTTCATGAGGTCGATGATCTTTAACCTACGCTGAACGTGTCACCCCATGACGTATGTCCACCCCTTTACCTTTCTAAACTTCTCAACCTGTGATATATCATTGTCTTTCTGCTCTCTGAAAATGTATCTTTCCAGACACTCTGATGACTCCTGTTCTATGTGATGTATTCTTCCACTTTTTTTTGCCTCCTTTCTAACAGAAAATTATCCAACAGCTTTTTCTATCACACTTATCTACCCCACAGTCAGCTCAGTTGATGCAGGCATTCTATCCTTGATATGCTATAACTATGTCTAAATGACCTCTTTATAAACTACCTCGATGGTTCTCTACTAATACAAAAGTGTATTGAATGATGCTCTCATAACACGCTGAAGGGAAGAACAGGTAGAATTTTGAGAAGGATGATCTTCTTACGACATATAAAAATATTAAGACACAATAGTCAGTGTTAGTACATCCTGTATTTCATTAATATTGGGACTAACCATTTTTTGTTGATTATAGACTCAGAGATTGATGTAATAAATTGCTGGCAGGGCTATAAATAGACTGCAGATTGTCAATTAACTTCCTGAATATTAAATGATGTATTAGGAACTGTGTACATCAATCCCCCCTAAAATTTAAGAAATAAGTTGATTCTCAAGTAGATATTGCCAATATTATACAATTCTGCTGTAGCTTATTTAAATTTACTCCCCAGATTAGTTGAAGGCTAGGATTAACCAAAGTTGATAGAGTGCTTGCCCAGCATACAGAACGCCTTGTATTCATTTCCTAACACGAGTACTTGTGTTGTATACATGTTGTTAGGCATGAGAAAAAATTATTCCCACTATGCCTGATTAAGCAAGCTTTATTTACATGAGCATGAGGGACTAGTCAAATGCCTGTCTCACTCTAAACAAATTTTAGAAAGCAGCCCCTCACTGGCTTTTGACATCACTTTAATGGGAAAGGATTATGGTGGAGAGAATATTATCAAGACAATTGCCTGTTAGCACCTGGACAGAAGAGTGGGGAGACTTAGGGGTAAGGCTGCCTGTGGGCTAGACAAGTGTGATAGAAAACAGCTACTTGGATATTTGACTCTTAGAAAGGAGGCAATAAAAATAACTGGAAGAATACATAATGCGGAAGGGGAAATATCAAAATATCTGGAAAAAACACGTTTTTCAGAAGGCAAAAGGACAATCATTTTTTCAGAGGTTCAGGAGTTTAGCAAGGCAAAAAGCATCATGGGGTTACAAGTTCAGTGTAGGTTGAAAACTGTAGTTGGCAGGCTATATTAGGCTTAGGAAACAAACTTATTTTTGTGAATTATGACAAATAAATAAACATATCGAATAATGTGGCTTCTCAACAGCATTGTGCTGCCTTAACAACATTGCAGTCTCTGTTTTGGTTTTACAAAACCTATAACACCAGCACTCAGTACTTGAACTTGGAGTTCAAGGTTACCCTCTGCTAGGCTACTGTGCCTCTTGGAAGACTTTTTGTTTGTTTGTTTTTTTATTTGTTTACAATTCAAATATTGTCCCCCTTCCCTGTTTCCCTTCTGCAAGCTCCCTATCCCATAACCCCTTCCGCCCCTCCAGTATGAAGATACTCCCCCACCCACCCCCTCCCTCCTTACCACCCTAGCATCCCCCTATGCTGGGACTTTGAGCCTCCACAAAACCAAGGGCCTCTCCTCCCATTGATACTAGATACAGCAATCATCTGTTACATCTGTACCTGGACCCATGGGGTCCCTCAATCTTGGTTGGTGATTTAGTCCCTGGTAGCCCTAGGGATCCAGTTAGTTGATATTGTTGTTCTTCCTATGGGCTTGCAAACACCTTCATCTCCTACAGTCCTGCCCCTAACTCATCCGTTGGGGTCCCTGTGGTCAGCCCAATGGTTGGTTGCAAACTGCACATCTGCATTGGTCAGGTTCTGTTAGAGATTCTGGGGGTGGGGGATGGGGGTAGGGCAGTATATCAAGCTCCTGTCAGCAAGTGCTTCTGGGCATCACCAAAAGTGTCTGGATTTTGTGTCTGCAGATGGGATGAATTCCTATGTGCGGCAGTTATTGCAACACCATAGGAAAAACAATGTCAACCAGTCACACCCCCCCAGACCTCTCAGGGACTAAATCACCAACCAAAGACTATACATAGAGGGAGTCATGGCTCCAGACACTTACATAGCAGAGGATGGCATTATCTGGCAAAAATAGGAGAAGGCCTTGGCCCTGTGAAAGATCATTTCCCCAGTGTAAGGGAATGCCAGGGTGGTGAGGTGGAAGTTGGTGGGTGGGAGGGGGAGCATCCTCATAGAAGCAGGGGGAAAGGAGATGGGAGGGGGGAACCGGAACTGGGAAAGGGAATAACATTTGAAATGTAAGTACATAAAATATCCAGTAAAAATGTGCCATATATGTACATATATGTATGTATATATATATATGAACAAATATATTTCCATATATTTAAATAATGTATATAATATATAAATATATATAGAAATCCAAAAAGAGATATTTGTAATATCTAAAATTGCTGCTGTTTGTAATACCTGGAAAGGGAGAAAGAATACCATTGATATGTAATAGGAATAATCTAATGGGTGGATACTATTTAAACATCCTGCATACATAAAAAGCCTCTGAGAGCCTAGATTAACTGGTCTAAAATATTACTACAAAAATAAATAGTCTATGTGGAAAACAGTATAAATATACACAAAGGCATAGAAGTCAGTATGGTGAATAAATATTTACTCTCGGTGTTTACATAAGACTTCATTTTAAAGGCATAAAATAAACCTAAGTGCCCACCAACAGATTAATGGAAAATGAAAATATTGAATACAGACGAAATGGAATGGTTTTCAGACAATTTAAAATAAAAAGAAAAGAAAAGAGGAACCAGAGAGACTGTCAGTAAAGATGCTTTGAGTAAAACCTGACAATCTCAATGCTGTCCTCTGACTTCTACAGAATGTTTTGGGGTATTCCAACTCCCACCATTATACAACAAAAAAATATAAAAATTAAAAAATGAAATCCTATCATGTGTATCAAAGTGGTAAATATGCATGTATATGTCAAGCCCAGAGACCAACCTCAGATATCAGTTAATCTTATTAATCTTATTTTTGATACTGAATTTTATTCAGCATTTTTATTTAAAATTCTTATTTTATGTATGTGACAGCTTTGCCTGCATGTGTATAGGTAAAATTATAAATTGCTGAATTTGTTTATCATTTTTAGAGGATTTTTTTGTAGAATTTGCATGATTTCTAATTTACAAAGTATCTTGTTATCTGTAAATAGATAATTCATTGGCTATTTATATTCCTTATTTTCCTTCTCAAGTCTTATTGTTTCAGGAAGTACTCTGACCACAATATTGAGCAGTAGAAGAGACTTCCATGTCAGACTTTCTTATTGGCCTGGTGCTTGCAAATTAGGATAGATTTGTTGGCAAGAAAACTGCAATTTTTCTCCTGGTACTGCCTCCCTAATACCGGGATTCTGGACATGCATGGCCATGCCTGGCTTTTTCCTAAAACTCAGGTCCCTCTGCTTGCATGTCTAGTGCCTTTATCAATTGAGCCATTTCCTCAGTCCCTTCACATGCATTTTAACAAAGTGTTTATTTATGGATAAAAGGGAGATATTACCATTTTACAATACTGACAAGAAATACCAGAAAGACTGAGAAGAATCAGGGTGAGTGAGGGATATACCCAGGTCACTCAATAATGAAGAACTAGGTATGGTCCGTTGTTATTTCTGCATCTAGGATTGAGCTGGCCCTTTATTTACAATGATGGATATTTGTCATATAAAGATTTGTTAGGGATTGCACCAAATGAAACTCATTTGTGCTCTAATTTTTTTAAATTTCTGAAAAAAAAATTGTATGGTATTTCCTTTTTCTCTTCTCTGCAGGAGGAATTGCACACTTGGACACTGGTACTACGCAAGGCCCCTTTACAACCACAGGAATCCTGCGAGACAATCACATACCCACGACTCAGCCTATTACACAGGGAATGTACCATGAGTTGCTTAGCTACTCTGAAAGACCACCAAGGAAATTCTCACCACTCCAAGTGGGAAACATGAATGGCTCATCTGTGGATGCCAGAAAGCAAAGGGACCAGAACAAGCTCATCAGAAAGTCAGAATCCAGTCCAGATCCTTCAAAGTCAACTGAAAAGCCAGTAGTCCTTATTAGGCCCAGGAAGCCAGGCACTAGAGGCCAAGGATGGGATCCAGGAGGCCAGAGACTCTCAGAGCATCCTTTTCCACACGATCAGCCATACTCAGGATACTCAGGGACAAGACTCTGGCAAGATTCCCACCCCAGGACCAGACGTAGTAAGTGATTGTATTTTACTTTTTTCAAGTAGACTTTGCATATATACCTATTGTATTCCCTTTGGATTTTATTTTATTTAAAATTGGTTTTAGTCCAAATTTATTTATTATAGAATTTACAATTTTAACCACTTGTTTTTTGCTTTCCTTTCTTCCTCTTAAAAAAATGTCACCATTCAAAGTATCAGATATCCTTATGTCATTTTCATACATGCTTAGTTTTAGAGAACTCTCCCCTCCACTTCTCTTTCATCTCCCTGAACCTCCCCCCATTTAACCTCCTTTTATTTTTATACAACATGTTCTATTTTGTCCCCTACCTTTCTTCTTTAAAATCCCTTTTACCATTTCTTATGGGCCCCTTTCCAGTTTCCTGGCAACAATGAACAATCCTCCACAAACTTACATAAATTGAAATTAGAACTTAAGATGCACATTTGAGAAAGAATATAGGGTATTTGGTTTTATGAAACTGGGTAGACCCATTCATATTTTCCTGTTTCATATGTTTTCTTCAAATTTCATATATTTTGTGGTGAATAAAATTTCATTGTGTATGTACTATTTTATTGTCCATTCATCTATTGTTAGACATTTAGGCTGATTCCATTTCCTAGCTATTATAATGCAATAACAGTAAACATAGATTATTATTATATTAGCAATATAAATAATCTGTTTATTGGACATTTTCATTACCTTTTCGTGTATACATTTTACATATTCTCATGGTTATCTTTCTCTTTACAAATAGTTTACTTTTTAATTTTAAGTCTCTTTTTAAATCTAGACTTTTTATATGAAAGAAAACATGCTGTATTTGTGATTCTGGATGTGCTTTTTTTATTTAAAATGATGAGCTTCATTTTCCTACCAAACCCATATAATTACATCAGTCTGCTATTTTGAAGTAGATTAGTAAATGGCTTCATGATGGACACATTCTAAGAGATGTGCCTTTTCTTTCATTGTGTGATGATCATAGTGCACACTTACATACTACTCGTGAGTATAGATGAATTACATGTGGCTATTCTTTTTCTTTTGAGATAATGATATGGGAAGTTTAGGGGTCTCTTTGAGATCAATGTAGGACTTTACTATTACCTGAGAAAAGCTGTAATTCAGGAGTTAGAGACTAGGATGTTCATGGTTACACAAAATGCTTGAATCAGTAAAATTTATGAACTATTGATGGTAAATTTTAGAGTTTATAGGTGGTATTTCAAGAGAAGGAGAGAAGGCAGAGCTCCTATAAGAGATGCAGGTTCCAGGAAGTTGGGGACTATCAACTCTTGGTCTGGAAGCTTAATATGGGACTTCGGGCAGAAATGGAATATAGCTGGTCAGGCTGGCAAGCTGAATCATGAAGAATAATGAGGTGTTCAATGTGTCTCTCCATTTCACTCACATCCTCACATACAGTATCTAGACAAATATACAAGACAAAATGAAACCAGGAACCAGAATTCTGCTCTGGCAATCCTGTCCTCCAGCAAGGATATTCTGGGAACTGCTGCCTTGTGGTCCCTTCCCTTCTGATCAATTTTTCCCTTATTCTCATCAACAGGGTCTCACATGTCACAGACAGTCTCAAATTTGTTATGTAGCTAAGGTCGGCCTTGATCTTTTGATCTTCCCGCTTCTACTTTCAAACTACTGGGATTGCTACTCTTCTCATTTTGTAGAGTATTACAGATGCAGTCCAAGATCTTGTACATGCTAGGCAAGCACTCTACTAAATCAGTGAGCTACCACAACATCCCTCTATAAATTTACTTTAAGATTTATTTTTACCCAAGATACAGTCCACAGATCACATGAAGCTCAAGAAGAAGGACAACCAAATTGCAGATGCTTCACTCTTTCTTAAAAGAGAGAACAAAAATATTTATTGGTGGGGATACGGAGACAGTTTGGAGCAGAGACTGAAGGATCGGCCATTCAGAGCCTGCAACATATGTGTATACAGCCCATATATATACAGCCACCAAAACTAGATAAGATTGATGAAGCTAAGAAGTGCATGCTGACAGGAGCTGGATATAGATGTCAGCTAAGAGACACTTCCATAGCACATCAAATACAGAGACGAATACTAGCAGCAAACCACTGTGTTGAGAACGGGATCCCCATTGGAGGAATTAGAGACAGGATTGAAAGAGCTGAAGGGGTTTGCAGACCTATAAGAATAACAATGCCAACCAATCAGAGCTCCTAGGGACTAAACCACTGTCCAAAGACTATTCATGGTTTGACCCATGACTTCAACTGCCTATGTAGCAGAGGATGGCCTTGTTTGGCACCAATGGGAGGAGATGCCCATAGTCCTGCCAAGGTTGGACCCCCAGTGCAGTCGGGGAGGGGTAAGAAGGAGTGGATAGGGGAGAAGACCCTTATAGAATAAGGGCGGGGGGGATGGAAAACCGGGAAAGGGAGTAACATTTGGAATGTAAATAAAAAACTATCCAATAAAAGAAAAAAAGAATTATTTTATTTTAACAATGTATATGTGTTTGTCTGTGTGTCTGTATATGCATATTACTACAGGTATCCACAGAGATTATGATATCAGATATTCTGGAAGCTATATTTCCAAGCAGTTGTGTGCTACCTAGTGTGGATTCTTAAAACAAAATCTAGATCCAATGCAAGCAGTATACTCTCTTAACTATTGACACATCTCTCCAGCTTCATGCACATGACTTATCAATGCAACTGAGAAATGATATTATTTTAGTCAGGATTCTCCAGAACAGAACTCATAAAATGATATTTACTAGAATAGCTTTCAGGCAGTTGTCCAGCTAGTCCAACAGTGACTGTCTAGTAACAGAAGGTCCAAGAATCCAATAGTTGTTCAGTCTATAAGGCTGGATGACTCAGTTGATGGTCTTTTGTATATGTCAGGATCCAGAAGAAGTAGACTCTAATTCCAGTGAAGAAATGAACTTGCTAGAGAAATGTAGAGTACACAGTTAAAACATAAAATCTTCCTTCTTTCATGACCTTTACACAGGATACAATTGAAAAATATGTCACTGATTAAAGGTAAATTTTCCCACCTCAAAAGATCTGAATTCAAGGTATATTTTTCTCACTTCAAAAGATCTAGATTAAAAGTGGGTCTTATTACTTCAAATTATTTAATTAAGAAGAAATCCCTCACAGATGCACACAGTCACATGGGTTTTGGCTAATTCACTATGTAGTTGACAACCAAGATTAGCTATCACAGATGTAAACAGAGATGTATGAGATTCCTGAAAGAGTGACATGGTCTACAATGTTTTTGAGACTGGATCGTATTGTGTGGTTCATACTGGTAGCCTTGAATTTTCAGGCCTCCTCTCTCTCAGAACTGAGACTACATGTGTGTGCTAAGTTAGTTTTTATTACCATTGTTATTGAAATAATTTAGTATACACGCACAGTGGCATGTATCTCTATTCCATTGAGGCATGGTGATCATAAGTTTGAGACTAACCAAGGATACATGAAACCCTACCTTAGAAAAAAAGGAACAAAATAACAAGAGCCAAAAGGATGGACTAGAAGATAAAATCAATTATCACACAAGCTCGGTGACTTCAATTTGAACTATAGATCCCATAAAAAAAAAGACTCTTAAAAGCTGTCCTCTGACCTACACACACACACACAGACACACACAAACACACACACACTCACCACAATCAACACCACCACTTCCACCACATAATAATAATAATAATATTAATAATAATAGTAATAATAATAATAAATACCAAATAACAACAATAATAATATTTTTAAATTGACTTGAGATATGTCTCAGAGGTTAAAGCACTTACATACAAGCAAGAGGATCAGATTTATATTGACAGAATTATATGTAAATGCCAGGTGACTATAGTAGCTCACTTGCAATTCCAGCTGTGAAATGTAGAGTCAGGCAATCGTAAGTGCAATTTAGCTAGCAACACTGTGCATGTCCATTAGCTTTGTATTCAATTGAGGGACCTTCCCTCAATGAACAATGTAGACAAAAAATGAAGAATGATTCCTCACATCAATCTTTGGTGTCTACATACATGCTCACACATACATATGCACCCATAGTAACATGAACCAACACACAGAAAAATGAGAAAAATTAGATTTACTTTAAAGTGATAAATGATATAATATAGAGACTGAGAAACCACCAGCACAGAAGAAAACTTTTGTGAGCTGTTCCTCTTGATTTTTTTCTCCTTTTCTATTAAAAAAAAATCTATATATTTTTGTTTCTTTAACATATAGATATGTTTGTAGGGTTATATTCCACATATGAACAGAACCAGGGAATCAGAAATAAAGAAAATAAGGACTGTGGGCTGAGGTGATCTTTCTTCAGTGTTTTCATTTATTTCTTCCATTCCTTCTTTCTTCCTTTTTCCTTTCCGTCTTCTCTTTCTGCTTTGGTTACTATTTTGTTTAATACAGGTTATCACTATGTTGCTCAAATTGTCTGTCCTTAAACTAATAATTATTCTAGTTTACTTTCTTGGCTTCTAGAAACACAAAGCTATCCAGCCATTGTAGCTATATCAGTAAGCTCCAAGTACCATGAGAGACCTAGTCTCATGGACGGAAGGTATCAAGAAAAATACCCTGCAAGTCACTGCCCCCTGGAACTGAATATCTTCTTCAAAAGACAGACCTTGGCCTGGGGTTTTCTGGTTTATTTCCTCAAGAACATTTCCTTGAAGCTTTTTTCAGCGACTTCTGTAGACATTTGGGATTAGCAGACTGTTGAAGTGGTCCCTGAGCTGACAGATACTCACAGGCATGTCCTGGAGACATTGAAAAGCAGAGGGTGTGACTATCATCAGACTCTCTTTGCAGGAGGAAAATGTTGTCCTGGCATTTGAGAACTGACAGAAAATCTCTACTGGAACTACAGAAAGCTAAGATTGACTCCCGCCCTGAAACACAGCATGATTTGCTCATTTATTTGGCAAATATTTATTGAGCACCTGCTGTATAACAATGTCTATGTGGAGAACAATGACTCATGGGGAATTAAAATGTCAGAATGTCTATTTTCTCCCAGGATTATAATTTAACAGAGATTGTAAAAGAAGAGGGCAAGTGCTATGATTGGTGACTGCTATATATGGTGTGCAAGAACACACTACAGCAGTAGTGTGTTTAATCAAGGATAAGGAAGGGGCCAAAGAGTACCAATCCCCACCTGAGATATTATGAGCCATTAGCAACTAATGGTTGCTAGAAGAGGTGGCATTCCTTATTTAATTGTGTAGCTTTTGATAGCTTGCCCTTGCTACCAAGTAAGTACTTCCCACTTATGCTTTGGCAAGAAACTCTAATAAAATTCAATGTACCACACCCAGAAAGAAGACATGAAAAGAGGGAAACTTGTCCCAAAGATGCTTTTCAGAGAAAGGGGTAGGGGGATGAACATGTTGGTTGTGTTCCTTTAATCCGAGGACTTGGGAGGCACTGACAGGCAAATATTTGTGAGTTTGCAGACAGCCCCATCTACATAGCAAGTTTTAGGCCAGCCAAGCCTACATAGCAAGATTTTCTCTCTTAAAAGCAAACAAAAAAGAAACAAGCAAAAAGTTGAAAGGTATCTACATTGTATTATCAAAATTGATTCTATTCATTTTCCAAAGGAGAGCCAGCACATGTTTCAAAAACTCCACATGCTCCACTGTAATGAAATCAATAAATTTAAACAGAACATTGAGACTGGTTTATCTTGAGACTCTAGCCATGAGAAGAAACCCACCTATGACACTGCCTGGAGGGCCAGGACCCAGAGACTGGAGAGTCCAAGAGACCTAGGAAAAAGCCAAACATGTCTACTTCCTAGCAGTGGGATCTGCCCACTTCTGGGACCCTTCTCTTTCCATTGTGTTGCCTCTCCCTGTCTTAATATGAAGGAAGGTGCTTAGTATTATCATAGCCTGATATGCCATATTTGATTGATATCTCAGAGAAGCCTCTCTCTTTTCTGAAGGGAAATGATGGAAGAATGGATTTTGGAGGGATAGGAAGATGGGAGAAAGTGACTGGGAGGAGAGGAGGGACGGAAATTGCAGTCAGGATCTAATATTTGAGAGAATAAAAAAAAGCTAAACAATGACAAATCACTGAAGTGTGAAGATTCCTATTGGAAAGTATTATTCTGTGTGAAAAGATGGGAGAGAGCATGATAATGGTAAAAATGACTCAAAATCCTCTCTCTCTCTCTCTCTCTCTCTCTCTCTCTCTCTCTCTCTCACTCTGTGTGTGTGTGTGTGCATATGTATACACACACACAATTTTAAAGAATAAACAAACAGAAAGAAGGACTGTATAGATTTGAGAAAGAGCAAGGGATTACATGGGAGAAAATGAACAGAGAAAAGGAAAAGGAGATACAATGTAATTATGTTAAAGTTTCCATTGGGCAATGACTCACTCTAAAGTACTTTCTGTGAAGGCACACAGAGCCACACTTTATCCCCAGAAGCAGTGGTTGAGTATGTTTTCAATCCCAAGCCTGGAGAGGTAGAAACAGAGTGATACTTGATACTTATTGACTAACTAGGTTAGGCAAACCGGCATGCCTAGTGAGAGAGTTTGTCCTGAGGAACAACACACCCAAAGTTGAAAGGTTAACCTCTGGTCTTTCCAACTATGGTGTGTGTGTGTGTGTGTGTGTGTGTGTGTGTGTGTGTGTGTGTGTGTGTGTGTGTGTGTGTGTGTGTGTGTGTGTGAGAGAGAGAGAGAGAGAGAGAGGAGAGAGAGAGGGAGAGGGAGAGGGAGAGGGAGAGGAGAGGAGGGAGAGGGAGAGGGAGAGGGAGAGGGAGAGGGAGAGGGAGAGGGAGGGAGAGGAGAGGGAGAGGGAGAGGGGAGGGAGAGGGAGAGGGAGAGGAGGAGATATGAACCTACACACATATATCCCATGCATGAATGTCATATACTTTCCCATACACACAGATTGTAACCACAGTAAAAGATTCAATGAGTGATGAAACTGAAAGCATTCACTCTGTTTTCCTTGTGCCAGACTCTAGAGAAAACACGGCACCAACAATATTTCATCCTTTCAGTTTTAGACAAGCAATTAGACATAGTCATGTGTGCTGTCACATGCCTGTATTGCCAGTCCTTGGAAGACAGAGGCAGAAGGGTCAGAAACTCAAGGCATGGCTCAGTTACATAGGGAATTTGAAGCCAGCCTGGGCTGCGTAAGACTCTATATTAAAATAATAATAAAGAAAAGAAAGGAACATGGAGAGGAAAAGAAGCAATTTCAGTGTGATAAAACTGCAACACCACTATTTTTTGGCACACATAATAGTCTTGTCATCTTGATAGAATCAGCAGAATCAGCTAAGAGACAAACCTCTAGGTAGTTCTGTGAGAAAATTTTGAGATTGCATTCAAGATATGAAAATCCACCCTGGGACTGGATGGCACAATTTTTCAGCTTCCCGACTGTGGATGCAATGTAGCCAACTATCTCTAGTTCCTGTCTGCATGCTTTTCAGTCACAAAAGATTGTGCCCTTTAACAGTGAGCCCACATAAACACTTCCTTCTTAAGCTTCTTTGTCAGACATTTTTTCATAGCAGCAAGAAAACCCACAAATACATCACCTAACATTAAAAGACTATGCACCCCAAAAGATCCCCAAAGTATGTCCTCTTAGTTTAGGAATGGCCAGCTTAGTTTAGGAACTGGCCTGCATTGGTTAGCGTGTTTTTAACATCTTTTACGTTTTAAATAATTTTAGATTTTCCGAAGGATTAGATCATATTTAGTATTTCTACTATCATGTATGAGAACTCTCTGTACCCCTTAATTTTGCAACTATGGATTTAGCAATCACACTACCAAAAAGAAAATATCAGTATGATGTTGAAACAGAAGCAATTTGTAAACATTTAAAAGTCAAGATATTTCATATCAGAATCATATTAGCGAAATTTAAAATTGCAGTGGTGATAACTGAAAAATTGGGGCATCCAGACACTCTATTCCTCATTTCTTTTCCGTGTGTATGTGGGGGAAGGGTGGTAGTGATGGATGTAGTGTCTTATGCAGCCCAAGCTGGCTTCAAATTCTCTATGTAGCCCAGGATAATCTTGAACTCCTGATCTTCCCTATTTCCACCTCCAGAGTGTGAAGATTGCAAGATTTCAGTTGTATAGCACTATACCTAGTTTATGGTTCTGAAGATAGAACATGAACTTAAATCATGTTAGTCAAGTACTCTACCAAACCGAGCCTCTAGCTCTGTACCTCATTCTGGCAAAGGAATTATGCATAGCTGAAACTGCTGATTCTGGACATGCATTATGTGGGATCACCTGTTCCCATAGAGTAACTTCAGAAATAACTACGCTCTTACCTTAAGCTATCTGCCTTATTAGAAAGGCATGCAAGTCTGATACCTGCTCAGTTAGCTTTGTACTAATATAACAGTTTTATGTCCCAGTGAATCTGCTAAGGAGACACTGCCATCTTATGATCTAGCAATTTTATTCTCTTGGGATATAGAAAATATATTCAGGATTTCAAAAATTATACCAGGAAATAAATCAGGATCTCAAAAATTATTTAAACTACCATAATTGTTTCAGCAGTATTGGCCAAAGTCAAGATATGTATGGACCTACCTAACTGCTTATTAGTAGGTAGAAAATGAATAATCTGAAATAGATGTGTGTAGGTGCATGCATAAACACACACGAGTGTTATTAGGCTATACAAAGAAGAAAATCACTGGATCTGGTAACATGAACTTGCCTTTCCAGCACTCAGGAAGAGACAGGAGATATCAAGTTCAAGCATCTTCAGTTATACAGCAAGACGTCTCAACTACCCATCGCCATATCTAATATACATACAATACAAACTAACCCAAAGGCCGTGCACATTTATAAAGATAGAGAGCCTGTTGTACAATATGAGTGAGCAAAAGTGTCATCTTACTAAGGCATAAAAAGAATATTGTATTATTCTACTTACAAGTGATGTGTAAAATAAATAAACAAGAGGACAGAATAGAATATAGGCTATCAGGGTTGGATAGATGGCTCATCAGTTAAGAGTGCTTGTTACCTTTCCACAGGATCTGAGTTTGGCTTCCAGCACCCATGTTGAGAGGCTCATAGCACCTGAATCTCTAGCTCTAGCAGATCTGATGCCCTCTTCTAGACTCTGTGAGCACCTGTACATACATGTGTGCTCTTTCACACACACACACACTCACACACACACATGCACACACACACACACTTTTTTAAAAAATTAACCTTCAAAAAAGCAGATTGGTTACCAATAGCTAGAGTAAGATACACAATTCTGACGTGTGTATGTGCACATATATTTGTTCAAGTAGAGATTAGAAGTTTATGTTGACTTTGCTTCTTTATCTCCTTACATACTTTAAATCTTTAATTACTCTTTTGTGTACCTACCTACATATGCTCTCTCTCTCTCTCTCTCTCTCTCTCTCTCTCTCTCTCTCTCTCTCTCTCTCTCTCTGTGCATGCATGCATGCCACATTATACTTGTGGAGGTTAGTGGATAACTCAGGGCTCATGCATGCCAAGCAAATGAGAACTCTACCAAATAAGCTACATTCTCAGCTCTTTGTGTTATTTCTTGCACGTTGCTGATATACTTTGTAGTGCTTGGGTTTTGGCATATGACTCTCATACAGTATACGGATCTTGAAGGGATACACTCTTGGGGTCTTGATTGGTTTTGTTTTCTCTTCAAAGTAAAGAATTAAAGGGTAGGAAATATCTAAAGCATGACAGGTAGCTGCAGAGAAATCTCACACACCTGAAATATAATCAGCAGTTGAAAGAAGTTAATAGAGTGAGGAAAAACACACAGGCAGCAGCAGACACACAAAGAAAAAGATCCTCAGGAAAGTCAAGAGGGGACTTGGAAAACTGAAAAATTCTAGTCTCTTCTTAAGAATTGGGGTGTTTTAAGCCTCTGAAGAGTTTCTCTCCCTAAATTAGGGTTAGACAGTTTGAAGACAGGATGATTGATTGGTTAGCCGTAGTGGTGTGTATGTAGTCTCTTGATACAGTCTTGAACTCTGAATGGGCCATCAGCAGAGGGGTCTCCAAGTGGGAGAAAAAAAAAGCTTGCAAGCTTTTGTCTCAAGTCTGGAGTTGAACAGGAGGCTGTGTATCTTGGAGATTTGCCACCTTATCTAGCCATGACCCTTCTCAGTGTGCTGAATGCCCTTCTGCCTTCCTTCCATTTGGCTAGTTAGAATTATTCATACTTCAGGTCTCTTTCCCCAGGTTTCACTGAGTGTCAAGAATAAATTATTTTTTTTCTTTGTGTGTTCAATATAGTTTTTACTACCTGCTTCCCTTGGAGTCACTTTTAGATTCCTTAGCAGAGGCACTGTGACC
Organism: Rattus rattus; assembly: GCF_011064425.1. NCBI lineage: Eukaryota > Metazoa > Chordata > Mammalia > Rodentia > Muridae > Rattus > Rattus rattus. The sequence continues at coordinate 14,775,272 of NC_046161.1, read as the reverse complement.
ACTGTCATACCCTCACACAAAGCTCCCAGCAAAATTCAGACTGCACAAATTCAGTCCTTACCTCTTCCTCTCCTTTTTCACATTCCCACAAATTACTTTGTTGCTGTGCTCAAGGCACATTAGCTTCTTGAGGCTGCTGTAACAAGATAATCCTGGGTAAGGTTTCATCTTTTGAGATCACATTTACCCTGGATGAAATGCATAGGTATCATATGTACTCACGGCACATTTAGATGAATGTCTAACAAAGCCCAAGCTACTGTAGAAATTCAGACTACCAGCATCATCCCAGGGAATCATAGATATTGCCTTCTTTTTCTACCATAGAAGGTATATCCATTCCATGTGAGAGAGCCAACCCTTGAGTATTAATGATGCTCTGCTATGCTTGCAGACAGGAACCTACTATAACGACTTCCTGAGCAGCTTCATCCAGAAGCAGATGGAGGCAGGTACAAAGACCCAGCCAAACATCAGGGAGAGCTCCTGGAGTCATGTGGAAGAATGGAGGATGGAATAGAACAAGCTGGAGGGGTCAAGGATACCTCAAGAAGACCTAAAGAGCCAACTCGCATTGGCCAGTGGGGCCTCACAGAGAATGGGTCACCATCCAAGAAGCATGCAGGACCTAGGCAGTTAGTGTTCTTAACCACTAAGTCATCACTCTAGCTCCAGTTTGTTTACCTTTTAAATATTTGTTTATTTTTGAGCCAGGCTCTTTCTATGGAGACAAGAGTAGCCTCAAATTCAAAGACATCCTCCTGCCTCTACCCAGGAGTACTGGGATTAAAGGCATGTACCAACATGCTTTGGTTTTTAAACACATATGTACTTAATGTATTTTGATTATTTTTATCCCTAACTATCCCTCCTCAATCTTCCTCTGGAACACTTCTTTTTAATACATCTCTCCTCCTCTTCCCTTTCCTCCTTTTCCTCTCTTTCCTCTCCTCTCCCCTCAAGCAATGAGTTCAAGTAGTTTTTAAAATTACTTTAATTAATTAATGATTTTAATTGCACGTTCATAGTTGTGGGACTATTTACTGAATCTCACTGGCTATACCTCTGAAGAAAATTGACTCCTCCTCCCACAGCAACCACTAACTGCCTTATCCCATATTATTGAACAAAGTCATGATAATCACCCAACAGATGTTCTTAAAGGCCCATCTCCCAGAGGGTTCTATATTCTGTCAAATTAGCAGTTAACAGTACTTATGTCAAAATATATTGTGTGTCAAATACTCTTTGGTATATTCACAATTTAGAATATATATATATACAATTTATATATATATACATATATATATATATGACACATATCTGATCATATCATTAAGCAAGCATCTTATATATCCCCCATAAGCCCTCTGTCATTGACATATAACCCTAGTACTTGTTTCCCCCTTTTTTGATAAACATAGAATTTATGCACAATAATAAACACATCTGAGTATACAGTATAAGCCATTTATCCCTACACTTTATTAAAAAAGTAAAACCATAGGAGTTTTGGAAGAGAGGAAGCAAGTTTTGCTTTTTCTCTCTGGGGGAAACAAGCAAAGCTGGGAGAATCACAACATTTAAAATCATAACTTTCATAGGGATAGAGTCCTGAGAATGCAAGCTTTAGTTTAGGCAAATGATGGACACCTACCAGTACAGGAAAGGCCCTAAAAGCAAACTGTAGATTTCAGACTTGAGCCTGACGCTTGTGAGAAGGCAAAGAAAAATTTGTACCAGGAGCGGAGGAGGCTGACTTTTGCATTTTGAAAGGTCACTGTTGGCTGGGTGAAGGCAATTTGGCAGAGGTTGGGTGTTGGCAACAAGTCATTAAAAATAATTTTCAAAGTCAGAGCAGAGAGGAGGGTATGGACATGGATAAAGTGGCAGGTAGTTCAAGAGTCACACAAAATGCTCTCAAAGAAAGAATTCCAAAGTGGCGTTTCTGTGGAAGCCTGGTTGTGAATCCCTTCAAATACTTACCTTATACATTAGACATTACCATGATTCAAGGAAATCCCAAGGTTTTCAACAATTTTTTATCCAACAAATATTTTTGGTTGTAATTACTGCTCTTTTATTATTAGCTTTTAATTTACTGTATATTGAGAAGATGTGGTCCATACTAGCCTCAAAAACAACTTCCAAAATAGGATTTCAGATATATACCTCCATACCCACTTTATACAGTCCTGGGGATGAACCCCCAGCAGCATACAAGCTAGTGAGAACTCTGTCACCCAAACTACATAAAATACTGCCCTTGAACATTATATGAACACAAATTCAGGAGGCAATTGTATAGTCTTCAGTTATATAACTTCTCTATGGGTTGCATATAGAACATGTGGGAATTCAGTAAGTTTTGTGAAGGGTATAGTTGAGAGGAGATATTAAATAAATGCCTTTTGTTGAAACTGGAATTAATGTCCATGTTTATGGCTAAAAGTACATGTTTCCTTGATGCCTTGCATTCAATTAAATTCTCAGTAAACATTATCACAGTCATAATAGCTTTTGCTATGGGGATTGGAACACTTGATATTCCCATATTCTCCATCATTTTTTCTTGACTTCTCTGACATTCTGACCCTCATTCATTCTTTTGTGGAAACTCCCTTCAAAAGACTTCTCAACAGATTCCTCTGAGCTTCCTCTAACTCCACCTCACCTGTGGTATTTCAATTGTGGGATGGTTCCTTGTCTTTGAAATCACCTTGTCAGTGTGGTTGGATTACAACACTGTAAGAATTTTTTTTCTTCTTTCAGTTCAGTCACACTTAATTTGACACTTAAAAGTATGTTCTCACCCATCCATATCAACAGAGTTTTGTTTGTTGTTTTTTGTTTGTTTGTTTGTTTTTTTAATGTAGCAGAGACATAGCTTACTTACTAAGCTTGTTTGGTGAATCCTTATTTTCCTAGACAAAACCACATGGATTCGGTATGGAATAGCGTTCATTCCACAGATTTGTTGAGCCTGTATCAATGAACACATTTGGAATCCCATCTCCTTTTTGGCAAACTTTTTGGATATATTTTATGCCCAAGACAATACTTCTTGAAACACTCTCCATAGATGTGCTCGATCAAAATACATTGCATACACTAATGATATCCTTAAATAATAATAAAGTGGAGTGTGATTGAGGAAGGCACCTGAAATATACTTCTGCTTCCATATGCATGTATAGATGTATTGTTAACATCTATAATCCCAGCATCTGGAATGCAAAGATATTAGAATTGTCATTTATTTGAATGACTACCTGGACTTCCCCAGTAAGAGCGGCCTGGAGTATAACTCATGGGTAAAACTCTCTCTAGTGAGAGACTTTTTGCATGGCTCACTTGAACACATGAGCTGGAGCTGTGAACCCAGACACAAATGCCTATGGAATGGGGTGAATCCTAGTTTGGTGATGACTAGAAATAATTACAGTACCTAGTACGTGTTCAACATGAAACTATACCCCTTAATCTTGCCCCAATTGCTTTTTATTTCAAAGACGTATTTCATTTTAATTATGTCTGTGACTGTATGTTGATATATGTGGATGGAATGGTTGTGGGAAGGCAGATGAGGGAACAGATCGGTTGTGAATTAGAGTTACAGTTTTAATGAGACCTGAACTGGGGGCTGAGTGCGCCTGAGTAGATGACTCAGCAAGTAAAGGTGCTTGCTGAATAAAACATGAGAACCTGAGTTCAAAACTCATGTTTGAACTTGTATCTATATAAAAGGTTCTGTGTGTGTCTGTGACCCTCCAGCATTGTGTGAGCATAAAGAAGATCACAGAGTAAGCTGGCTGCCACACTATCTAGCTTCAGATGGACTGACTGGGAGCCCTTTCTTAAGGGTACAGGTATAGCGGCAGATACCCAATTCCCTCCACTAGGCTGTGCAATAGATGAGTACACATGTATGTATATCATAAAAAAAAAAGTCCACACTAAGTCCAGCTAAGTACTGGCAATGGTGGTCTCACCCTCTCCTATTGTTTCTGTGGCTAACAGGCTGCCAAGCTACACTGATCTTCACAGGCCAAGCACCCCCAGTTGCTCGACAGCAGAAAGCCCGCTCCCTTGGCACGAATTCCCATAACCCCATAAAATGAAAATTCCAGAGGCTTGTAATTTATTAGTTAGATCTATAACAGTAAATCTTCAACCCCCAAAATTCACACACAAAACTCAATTGATATAAATACAAACTGCACACCTCCACGGGGCAAATGTATCCTGTATTATAATATTTCACCTCTATGATATTCACAGCTACCTGTGGCTCATCCAGGCCAAGTGATTCTGCTTCATCTTCCCACACATTCTCTCTGCCCTGTCTCCTTTCACTTTCCGTAGCCTAAAACTTTAAGTTCCACCTTCCCTTCCGCTCCCCAATCAAAGGGTTTATCCTTATCTGATTTATTAAGATTTCACCTAGCCTCTTCTGCATATAGGCACAATGCGCAAGGCTGAAAGAACAGAGAGCAATTCACGACACTTGCCCTTTTTTAAGGTAGGGCAACTTTTGTACTTGGGCTATGGTGACTGATGATGACTGATGATAAAATGGCTGATGGTACCTGAGAGGCTTACAGTTCCATCACAGAGAAAGTGATAAACTGTTTATACTCCCCAGGGTTGGAGCTGAGTAGATGACTCAGCAAGTAAAGGTGCTTGCTGAACAAACATGAGAACCTGAGTTCAAAACTCATGTTTGAATCCCTTGTATCTATATAAAAAGGTTCTGTGTGTGTCTGTGACCCTCCAGCATTGTGTGAGCATAAAGAAGATCACGGAGTAAGCTGGCTGCCACACTATCTAGCTTCAGATGGACTGACTGGGAGCCCTTTCTTAAGGGTACAGGTATAGCGGCAGATACCCAATTCCCTGCACTAGGCTTTGCAATAGATGAGTACACATGTATGTATATCATAAATGCCTCTCACCCCTCTCTGGTGCTGACAGGGGAATGCAGAGATCCAAGTCAGATGGTTGGCTATTGATTTGAACATCCTAGTGTCTGAGGGACCCCATTTTCCTGTCTTGGGAGTTGAAAGGGAGTAAAACAGAGTTGTTACCAAGGATAATGAATGACTTGGCTTCTGCTTCTGTTTACTTTTTGTGGGTGGAGAGTGCCTTGGTAGGGACTGCCGTTGAAAGTTCAGACAAAAGCCAAGCTCAGCATCTCCTGCTCTACTTTTCCACTGCCTCCAACTGCTGTATTCTCTTTGGAAAACTTCTTCACTACGACCTCACCTGGGGCAGCTGATTCTGGCTTACCCTTCTCCCTTGGGTTCTATGACATCTATTCCAGGAAGCTTGATCTAATTCTCCAACCACTTCCATGTTGAAGTCTGATGTCTCGTACTGACTTATTAGTTACAGGTCAACCCTGTACTTGTTTATATGCCCATCACCATTGAGGCACACGCTCAATATGCCCCAGTGAGGAGGGAGTGAAAATTCCAAATATTACAAGCGGCATAAACAGGGAAAGCAAACTGGTGGGTAAACCTTCAGGAAACTGCAAGAAGATGGTGACCTGAAAGGTGGGAGGTGGAGGTTACTAATAATTAAATTTGTACCAGCCATAGGTTTATAAAGTTTAGTTCCAGGGACAAGAGGTAAGAGAGACATGGAGACCTGAATTCCAAACTCTGACCTCTTTACCCTGAGCACTCACTCTGACTTTGGGAGATGGGTGATCTTAAACACACTATACCTGTCTGTGAAAGGCTGAAAAACTGAGGCTTTCCCTAGGGTCTGGGCAAGTGGAAAGAATGGTCAAGGAGATTCCATTTCTTATCCTACTTGATTTTTAATAGGCTATTGAGAAGGGAGTCTGAGGAGATAGGTAAATCAGTAAAACGTTTGAACTGTAAGCAGGAGAGCCCGAGTTCAATTCATGGAACCTACCTATAAAGCCCTGCAATGTGTTCAGAGTATGGTAATGTACTGGTGTGATGGTCTGTGCATTTGTAATCCCTATACTGGGATTATAAGCATGGGGAAGAGATGCACATACTGGGGCTTGCTAGTCAATCCATCTAACCACATTAGTGAACCCCATGTCAGTGGAAAACCATTCAGATGGCACAGTGGGTAAAGACAGTTCTCACCAAGCTTGGGGACCTGAGTTTTATCTACAGCTGAAATCCACATGGTAGACAAAGAAAAATGAATCTTACATGATATACACCTGCACACACATATTGAAGCAAGCAAAAAATATATCAATAAAATAAAACAAAAAGCAAATAAAAAACCCAACCAATACACCCACCCAAAAAATAACAAAGAAACATAATAAAATAATTAAATTCTAAAATGTTGAACAGCTCCTGAGGAATTAAGACACTTAACAATTGTCTTCTGAAATTCACACATGGTTACATGCACCAAAACACATGTATAAATAAATGAACATTCCCCCAACAGAACCTAGAAGAGATTATGGGTCATGAAAATAAGAACCAGAAATTCCAAACCTCTTGCTGAATTAAATTTTTTAAAGTTTTTCATTTTATTTAAAATTTGTGTATATGGGTGTTTGGCTGCATGTGTGTCTGTGCCTGATGTTCAGCTAAGGGTGTCAGATCTCCTTGAACTAGAGAAACAGATGGTTGTTAGCCACTGTGTTGGTGTCTCAAATTAAACCTGGGTCCTCTCAAAGAGCATCCAATGTTCTTAATGTCTAAATGATATTTTCTGCACTTCTTGCTGAATTCTGTGCAGCAATTTGCACCCTTCCTGTCTGTCAGGGCAACTGAGCAGCTTGACTTAGAAGAAATACACTACAGTCCCTGCAGTGCAGGACAGGGATGATGGTCGAGACAAAAGAAAATGGGGTGACTGTTGTGAGCTACTAAAAAGCTTAGTCTTCATTTTCATCTTTCCTGGCATCTAAGGAGTTCCCACCCAGGAATGCTGCCTGCCCTGCACTCCCCACATGCCAGACAGCGTATACTCTGTGGGAGTTGAACCTTCCCCAGAGGAGGGTCCACCCCATTCCTATCTGGTGGTACCAGGCTCTAAGTGAGAAGCTATCAGGTAAAATGTGTGTGTGTGTGTGTGTGTATGTGTGTGTGTGTGTGTGTGTGTGTGTGTGTGTGTGTGTGTAGGGGGGTAGGGGGGTAAAAAGAAAAGATGTGTACCAGAGGTTTCTCTTTCCTCCTTCAAACTCAGACAGATTAGACATCTTGGCTTAGTACTAGAGTCAAGCTTTGCTAAGGGCAATAATTACCCTTGACCTTGTATTAGTATACAAGGTGTTAGTCACTGTATAGGCTCTGAATAATGCCAGATGACATTTGCCAGCTGTGACAGCCATTGCTTCCCTCTAGGGCAAGTAGGTCCTGCCTCTCTTAGCAAGGTGTGTCAACACCCTCCCTGAAGCTAAGCTGAGGGCAGGTTAGTCTGGGTTCAGTCTCTCAGAACCTTACTTGGAGTAAGAAGCAAAGCACAGCCCAGGCAGGCAGGAGGATGGGACAGGAGGACCTGCCCTGCTCAGCACATCAATGCAGGTACCTGCTGACTCTGACTGCCAGTCTTTTGCTCATGTATGGGCCAGGTAAGAAGTAATGGACTCAAAAGAATCTGGGAGGAGAGGAATTAGTAACATGGGTACTCTGGCTTTTGCAAACTGCTCTATGGGTTTGTCACTAGCAGCTGAGAACAGAACTGTAGGTTGAAGGGGACTTTAATTTATGTACACCTGGGTGCCTGACATCTCATGTAAAAGAACTGAATGAGAAGTCAGAATGTACCCGTCAGTGAATTAATTGAATAATCTGAAAGACAATAGGAATTTGAAGAGAGTCAAGTGTAGGTATTAGGAGAGTAATATTTCTAAGTGCTACAGCAATAGATGTGTGTGTTACTTTAGATATTTCAAGACTGTATGATCTGCAGTAATTTGAGGTATCAGCAAAAATAGGTATGTCTAAATTCCTTTTTCTCATCCATAGAATCTTGTCTTCAAAGAAAAGTCTGTCTTAGATACATTGTAGTTGGAAGAGAGCTGGTAGATATAAAATATTTATCGAGAAAAAAAATATATATATATATCACACGAGATAAGGCTTCAGGCATAGTTCATTAGCTATTTTGAGAAAATCTCCTTTTTCTCTCTCTCTTTGTGTGTGTTTGTTTGCATATGTGTGTGTTTGCATATGTGTTTGTGTGTGTGTGTGTGTGTGTGTGTGTGTGTGTGTTTATGTGCCATAGCACAAATTTGAAAGTCAGAGGACAACCTCAGGTGTAATTTTCTCACCTTCCACATTGTCAGAGACAGTCTCTTCTTCATCCTTTGCATATGGCAAGATAGTTAGTCCACGAGTTTCTGGGCACTCAGGTGTCTACGTAGTATTGAGATTGCAGACATGCACTGATAAATATAGTTTAATTGGGTTCTGGAGATCTAAACTTAGATATGTATTGAAAGTGTTTTACCCACTGAGCCACCTCCCTGACTTCGTGTTAAATATTAAAAGTACCTTTTAATCACAATTATTTATTTTTTTATTTTTATTTGTGTGGGAGGGGCTCACATGCTGTAATATCAAGGGGACATTAGAGGACAACTTGTAGGAGTCTGTTCTCTTCTTCTGCCATGTGGATCCCTGGATTCACAGTCACATCATCAGCTTTGGTGGTAAGGTCCTTTGCCTACTAAGCCATCTCTATTTTTTAGCAAGCTTCTTTGTTCTTTACAAAAATGAGCATACTAGTTTTGTCAATTACATGGGCAACTCCTAGATGTCTACAAGTGTGAGATAAAAATCAGAACCAGAAGAGTGAGTAGGAGTAGGTTGTCCTTTCCTACATGGTGTCCCTATTGTTTCCAAACTTGGTATTCTGCCTCACAAGCAACCAGGATGAGAGCTCTCTCTTTTCTCTTTCTTTTAAGTAAATACTTTCTTTAAAACTACCTGATAAGGCTGCACTTTTCTGTACTGATATGTATGAGTTCACAATATTATTATTTTGTACAGGAAATATCTTCTAGGCTCTGAGTGCAGCTAACCAGGTTCTGTTTGCTCACTTGCTTAATCATAACCTTATTCTTTCATAACTTTATAGAACCCTGGGCTTCTAGCACCCAAGAGAAACTCTCAGGGAGGACAAGCTCCCACAGGATTCCTTGATAGTTTATCCAGTGGGTAAGACAAATGACTGTCCACATTGGAGGTACAGTGCTGCACTCGTTTTGGTTTCTTTGAAGTATTGTAGTTAGGGAAGTATGCCTTCATTACATGGAAGCACTGGATTTTCAAAACAGGGTACTGGCAAAGAGTTTTACCGCTATGGTTCTTAGGAGGTAGAGAAGGCATTATTTCAGAGTAGACTAAGAGGGCAAAAGCACAATCAACAACTAGTGCCAAGTCTATTTGGGTAGATATGATGAACTGAATGTAGAGTTATATGATATGAGGATAGAGGGATGAGCAGAAGTGGAATGACATTCTAGGAACATTTCCTAAGACCTGTTCTTGATTCCAAAGGATGAATTTTTTAGGTCTGTGGGTCATTTAGGAAAATCTTCCTGAGTTATGCTTCCCCTACCATAGGAAAGAGGTATGTAACTACTGTGGAGGGTCAGGAGGCACACACACACACACACACACACACACACACACACACAGAGAGAGAGAGAGAGAGAGAGAGAGAGAGAGAGACAGAGAGAGAGACAGAGAGAGAGACAGAGAGAGACAGAGAGAGAGACAGAGAGAGAGAGAGAGAGAGAGAGAGAGAGAGAGCTCTCCTGCAGAAAAAGATACAAAATAATCCAGGCCTCAACGAGGAGCCTCCCAAACTCTCCCAAGTGCACATGAGCAGGAAAATTTAGACTTTCAAAGGAAGTATCTAAAATACACACTTTGGGGCAAAAAGAAAACCCTCAGTGCACTTGGACACTTAAATGTCAGTTCATTTACTCTTTGCTAAAGACAAAGACACCTCCATACCTCTGAAAAGGTAGGGGCAAGAGACGTTCAGCATATTCCAAAATCCAGAGATAGTTTTTGGCTCCTCCCTTGTTCTTTCCTCCCCAAACCCCAAATCATCCTAGCTAGTACTGAAGTATTAAAGTCCTGGCCACCAGGGGACCCTGGAAAAGCATTGCAGTTTGATAACTTTGCGAGGTTCTGACAGCCTTCAGAACTCTTGATACGAAATAGTAGTAATGAATGTTAGCCCTGGAAATCCAAGTGTATTGCTTGCAAGGCAGAGAGAAAATCCAGGCTCTATTGACTATGGAGCATCGATTAACTTGATGCTTCTTGTTATCAATTAGCCACTAGTACACCTTGGACAAACCTCATGCACCTGGACAAACTACTATATTGTAATATTTTTAGTATATATTATTGTTAACTTAGTGTGTTTAGTTTATTTCAATGTAATCATATATGTATGTAGAGGCTAAAACCTCTACATGTTTTATAGGTTGTGGTAACACTTATGATATTGAGTATCAACTTGAAGTCTGAAAGATCCTTCAGGGATAAGGATACTCCATCAGTAGATTTGGGAGACCAATGGGTCCTGCTGAAATTCAAAGATTCTTGTAATGTTGAACAAAAATTGAACACTGTCTTAGTTACACTTTTATTGCTATGACAAAAATGCCATCATCAAGGCAACTTATAAATGCATTTGGAGATCCAGACGCCATCATGGACACAAGCTTGGCAGCAGGCAGACATGGCACTGGAGTAGTAACTAAAAGCTTGCATCATGAAATATGACCATGAAGGATTGGGACTTTCATGTACCACTGTCTGCACATGCTCCATTACATGTAGCTGTGGTATTCCAGTATTCTTGCCTATCTAGATGTTTCTTTTGTAAAAATATTTTAGTGGTTCCTTTGTGAATTTCACATAATGCACCCTCCAATCTCACTTATCTCCCTATCCTTCCTTATCTGCCCTCTGCCCTCATAATCCCCCCCAAAAAACGAACAACAGACATATAAACAAATATTTTGCCATGGAAGCTGCAGTATGCCACAGTATACCATTTTGCCTCAACAGCTTTTCTTGCAAATGTCCACTGCAGTGAGTCATTTTGTGCTGATTCGAGCCCTTTGGCTTTGGCTCACTGAATCCTCACTGGGATTTCTCTCAGATATCCTGTTGCCCTGTGTTATAGAGACTGTGAAGCTTTGGTTCTGGAGGACCACCCCCTTCACAAGCTCTAGCAGTTCATAGAGTGTAGACATAGGGGTGGGTCAACTCAAAGCTCTGGGTCTGGGACTGGGTGGGTTGATCAGCTTGAAGCTCTTCCTCTCACATACCATCAGGGCAAGCTCTTTGGCACCCATACCACCTGGGCCAGATCTCCAGCATAAGCAAGCTTTCTTGAGGTTTCTTATGCATCCCACTTAGAATTTAACTCTTCATGTCACTACTCTTCTTCCATGAGAACAGCTGAGAAAACATAGCTGTACCTGCATCATCAGACTTTTATCATAGTTTTTTTTTCCTGCAGTCACACAGCTGAGTTGGCATACTAAAGTACCTGAAATACACAAGTTTTCATATGCCAGAAAAAATAATTAGACCAGGAATACAGAAATATAGATGTATTATTAAGAAAGGGAAAGCACTCCCAAGAACATAAATGGACAGGTGAGCTGAGCAAAAAGCCTGTGCTTAAAAGTGCTGAAAATTAGGCCTTTATGGATCACAACCCTTTATACATCATTCATAACGCACACTTTCTCCTTTTTTCCTGGTATATCTTGAGCTTCGGGGAACATGCTGTTCGTTATGTGCAGCCCAGATAGAGAAGTGCTTTCAGCCTTTCTGGCAACTCCCTTTATTTATATATGAACCTTTTTATTTATGTTATATACCTTGGATTTAAACATACTTATTCATTTTGGGGTATACATCTTGAGGAGTCCAGGCTTTGAAGCAAGTGTGTAGGTCAGAGGACAACTTTCAGGAATCTGTATCTTCTTTCTACCTTGGAAAGATGGTGCCTCTCCTGCTGTATTTTCTGCTTCAGTGTATTGTTTATTGTCTTGCTAGCCTGTAAGCTTCTTTTTTTTCCCCGGGTGATGCTTGTGTCTATGACTCTTCATCTCTTCCCTAGGTTTTCTATCTCTAGGGTTGTCTCCCTTTGTGCCTTTTTATTGTTTCTATTTCCACTTTTAGTGTCGTGGATTTTTTTTAAATTTTTTAAAGATTTATTTGTTTATTGTATGTATGTGAGTACACTGTCACTGCCTTCAGACAGACCAGAAGAGAGCATCAGATCCCATAACAGATGGTTGTGAGCCACCATATGGTTGCTGGGAATTGAACTCAGGAACTCTGGAAGAGCAGTCAGTGCTCTTAACCGCTGAGCCATCTCTCCAGCACCTTTTTCAATCTTTTTTAACTTGGGTATTTCTTATTTACATTTCGATTGTTATTCCCTTTCCCGGTTTCCAGGCCAACATCCCCCTAACTCCCCCCCCCTTCTCTATGGGTGCCTGTAAGCTTCTATATGACTCTTCTATTTCCACTTCCTGAATGTAACTTAAGAATGGTAAGTTTGGGGCTGGGGATTTAGCTCAGTGGTAAGCGCTTACCTAGAAGGCGCAAGGCCCTGGGTTCGGGTCCCCAGCTCGAAAAAAAGAACAAAAAAAAAAAAAAAAAAGAATGGTAAGTTTGCAGACATTCAATTTACACCTGGAAAAAAAGAAAGAAGAAAAAGGAAAACAACAACAAATATCCCTGCTGGGATGGCAGGTTGGAAAAGGAAGCTTTAAAACCATGAATATAAAAAGTAAATTAAACAACAATAAGGATCCAATAAGAAAGTCAATGACAAAGAAGAAGAGTAGACAACCAAGGGTACTGGACTGAGGTGGCAGATATGGATGTGACTTTTTATATAGAGAAGGATTATAGAAAAGCAAGATATTATAATCAATCTACTGTAATTCATCTTAGTTAATTTTTATTGGTACACCTGGAGAGAATGGTGTTTTTTCCCATCATTTCTGCTTTAATCTCAGAGAAATTCATGTTTAGTGAAGTGAGTTGAGCCAAAACCAAGAAGAAACTCAGAGTTCCAGGACTTGCATTCCTGTCTAGTGTGGGTAAATGTAAGGCTTTGAATATCTTTGGGCATTTTCTGAATCTGTGAATGTTACCTAGTATTGTGGCACAGCAGGTCCATATACTATGTGTGTACTTGTGTGTATAAATGTTTAACTGAGACTATATATTTGTGGGTATCTGTATGTGAGAAGGATCATGTATATTCATACAAGTTTGAGGATATTTGTATCCTTAAGTGAAAATGTGTGCACAAGTTTC
>NC_046161.1:14454460-14461847 GCF_011064425.1 Rattus rattus | reverse complement strand
GGAGGCCTGTCATTGGAGGAGAAGGAAGGATGGGCGGGAGAGAAGTTTGAAGGAAGAGGAGGAGACTATCAGAAAAAGAGAGAAAGGAAGATGACAGAGTGAAAAGCCATGGTAGGTGAATTTATGATTCTGATTACATGTTGTTATTAATGTTCCTAATGGATGGATGGTATCTGGCTTTGTATGTTTAAGTGGGAAATTGTATCTTACCAATTGGACTTAAGATTATTGTGTTGTGTGTTCTTTTATGTGAAGGTTTGAGTGTAGGAAAGTGTGCGGCTGGGCTGTGTTTCTTCCAAGATACCTAGCAGATATCTTGGGGCACCGAGGTGTAGACCCAGCGGGGTATGAGACCAACAATACTTTTTATTTTTATATTTCTACAACAACATCTAGGTTTCTCCATCTATGTTAATTGAGAGTTTTGCAGGATACAGTAACCTGGTTTGCCATTTGTGTTCTCTTAGGGTCTGCATGACATATGTCCAGGATCTTCTGGCTTTCATAGTCTCTGGCAAGAATTCTGGTGTGATTCTGATAGGTCTGCCTTTATATGTTACTTGACCTTTTTCCCTTACTGTTTTTAATATTCTTTCTTTATTTTGTGCCTTTGGTGTTTTGACTATTATGTGATGGGAGGAGTTTCTTTTCTGGTCCAATCTATTTGGAGTTCTGTAGGATTCTTGTATGTTTATGGGCATCTCTTTCTTTAGGTTAGGGAAGTTTTCTGTGATTTTATTGAAGATATTTACTGGTCCTTTGAGCTGGGAGTCTTCACTCTCTTCTATACCTATTATCCTTAGGCTTGATCTTCTCATTGAGTCCTGGATTTCCTGTATGTTTTGGACCAGTAGCTTTTTCCGTTTTACATTATCTTTGACAGTTGTGTCGATGATTTCTATGGAATCTTCTGCTCCTGAGATTCTCGCTTGTATTCTGTTGGTGATGCTTGTATCTATGGCTCATCGTATCTTCCTTTGGTTTTCTATACCCAGGGTTGTTTCCCCGTGTCCTTTCTTTATTGCTTCTTTTTCCATTTTTAATTCCTTCAACTGTTTGATTGTGTTTTCCTGGAATTCTTTCAGGGATTTTTGTGATTCCTCTCTATAGGCTTCTACTTGTTTTTGTTTTCCTGCGTTTCTCTAAGGGAGTTATTCATGTCTTTCTTGAAGACAGGGCATGTAGTCTTTCCTGTCTACTGGTCTTCAGCTGTTCCTGTGGGCCTGTGTCCTGAATCGACCAAGCAGGTTGCTTGGAGCAGAAAAGTTGGTCTTACCTGTGGTCCCACGGCTCAAGTTTCTTGGGTCTGCTTTTGAGCTCTCTGTGAGTACAGCAACCAGGAGGGCCTGCACCGCCTTTTCCTGGAGCCCCTGTGCACCGGGATCCCAGATAGCTGTTTTCTTTTGGAGTCATAAATGTGGGCAGAGTGTAGTCTTTTCTGGCTTCCCAGGCGTGTCTGCCCCTCCTAAGGTTTAGGTCTCCCTCCTACAGGATTTGGGTGCAGAGAACTGTTGATCTGGTCCCTTCAGGTCCGGGTGGTGTCTAGAGTGCCACAACATCAATTTTTGATGAAGAGTTGGTCTTTGGTTGTCCAAATTATTGTATTTGATGGCACATGGAAATACACATACTTTACTTAGGTGAACAATGGATTAAATATCTTTTGTAGGAACGAATGGTCATGTAGAAAAGCTCACTTAGGGCCTACCTAGAAACCTCATTAACATAATGAACTCCAGGCTTTTATGCTACTTGATAGATTACCATGGTCCTCTTGTTGGGGTGTTATGTTTATGTCTTTCAGATCCAGTAGTTTGCCAGGGAGTTGGTACTATTCCTAGCTTTCTCAATTCTGAGAGACTTCAGGTTCTGAGATTACTCACCCTTACAAGTTATTCTGTCTGGTGGTACTGCTTATTTGCATCACCAAAAATAACATCACAATTCTTTTTGTTTGTTTGCTTGCTTGTTTTGTTTTTGCTTTAGTCTATATATTAAAAAAGTTATTAAAATCATCATAAAAATACATATGATTTATAATTCTACATTTCTAGAGGGAGTAAGTAAAATTATGGGAATCATAGTTGTTGCCATGACTCAACTTGTCACATGACATATATTTTATTATCTTTAATTTTTTTAACATTCCAATCATTAGCCTCCTCCCATTTTGTCCCCCAATATTTCTTCATCCCATTCCTCCTCCTCTGTCCCTAAGAGGATGTCCCCGTAACCCCCACAATTCTCTCAAGTCCCCACACCCAGCCAGGCCTCCTTATACTCTTGGGTCTCAAGTCTCTCAAGGGTTAGCTGTGTCTTCTCTCTTTGAGATCAGACTAGGAAGTTCTCTGCTGTGTATGTGTAAGGGACTCTAACCACAAGGTGTATGCTGCCTGGTACCTGGGTCAGGGTCTGAGAGTAACTAGCAGCCATCTGTCTTCAATATCTCTCAAGACCAACAGACTAAATCCCCTTATAAAAAGACACAAGCAACAGACTCGATATGCAAACAGGTTCCAAAATTTTGCTGCATACAAGAAACACACCTCAATAAAAAAGAAAACACTAGCTCAGAGTAAAAAACTAAAATAAAGTCTTCTAAGCAGATGGTCCCAAGAAACAAGCTGGAGTTGCCATTCTTATATCCAATAAGATAGACTTTCAACCAAAATTTTATCAAGTGAGATAAGGAAGGAAACTTCATATTCATTCAATGACAAATCCAGCAAGAGAAAGTTTCAATTCTGAACATCTACTCCTGAAATGCAAGGTCACCATTATTTATAAAACAAATGTTACTAAAACTCAAAACATACTTTGAACCTCACACAATAATAGTGGGAGACTTCAACACTCCACTCTCACTAAAGGATAGATCACAGAAACAGAAAATATATATATATATATAACTGAACAAATGTTCTGACACAAATGGTTTTAGCACATAGCTGCAGAACATTTCACGCTAAAACAAAACAATATAATTTCTTCTGAGCACCTCATTGTATCTTCTCCAAAACTGGCCATAGGTTCAAGCAAAAAAAAAAAAAAACCTTGGCAAATACAAGAAGATTGAAATAATACGATTCATTCTATCTAAACACTACAGATTAAGGTCTTCAATAACAACAACAACAACAACAACAAAAACCAGAAACCCCACATGCTCATGGAAACTGAATAACTCTTTACTAAATGTAACCTGGTCAGGAAAAAACTAAAGAAAGAAAGTATTTCTAGAATAGAATGAAAATGAAGACACAGCACACCTAGACTTACCAAAAATAATGAAGGCACTGCTACATGACAATTACATAGCACTAAGTACTGTCATAAAAAAATGGAGGAATCTTATCTGTAGGGCCATGAAAGTTTGCCTGGTTTCTGGTTAAGCTAAAGCTCAGAATCCTGGAGACTGTGAAGGGAAAGTAAAAGTTTTGCCTGATTTCCAGGCACCGGGCCCCTGTCATTAGATGAAGTCTCCTATAGATTTGTAGCCATCAGTCACATAAGGGCAATGCTCCAAATCCCTGCACATGTACAAGACATGTATGCTCAAGACAGATTTCCATTTAAACAAGGTACCTAATGACTTGGAGGGCTTAACCAATAAGCTCCTCCCTGCAAAAAGGTATTTGATTCCAGGACCACCATGAGAAGGGAGGGTATAGTTTTTCTCATCCACTTTCCACCATGGCAATAAATATCCTAAAACTATGTACTGCCTCTTTTCACATCATCCTCACCATCATCATCATCATCATCATCATCATCATCATCATCAACAACAACAACAACAACAACAACAACAACAACAACAACAACAGTAAAAACCTGGAACATCTATCTAAACAGTCCCATAATTCCTAAGGGAATAGAAGCAATCATTAAAATCTCCCAAACAAAAAAGCCTAGGTCCAGATAATTTGAGTGCAGAATTCTATAAATCCTTCAATCAAGACATAATACCAGTATTTATCAAACTATTCCACAAAATAGAAACAGAGGAAATACTATCTAATTCATTCTATGGAGCCACAATTATGCTGATACCAAACCACACAATGACCCAACACAGAAAGAGAACATCAGATCAATTTAACTTATGAGTATTGATGTGAAATTACTGCACGAATTTCTTCCAAACTGAAGTCAAAATTATCTAAATGATAATTCACCATAATCAAGTAAGCTTCATTCCAGGGAAGCAGAGATGTTTCAATATACAGAAATCCATCAACATAATCCACTACATAAACAAACTCAATGGAAAAAAATGCATGGTCATCTCTTTAGATGTTGAAAAAGGTGTTGGACAAAAGATGTTGGACAAAATACAACAACCACTTCATATTAAAAGTCTTAGAATGTTCATGAATTCAACCCACACATCTAAGCATAATAAGAGCAATGTACAACAAACCAACAGCCAATACCAAATTAAATGGAGAGAAATATGAAGTAATCACACTAAAATCTTGGAAAAGACAAGGCTACCCATTCTCTCCATATTTATTCAGTATAGTACATGAAGTTCTAGCCAGAGAAATTAGACAAAAAAAGGGAGATCAAAAATGATACAAATTTGAAAACAAGAATTCAAGGTATTACTATATGCTGAGGATATGATTGTACATATGCATACTACAAGAGAACTACCTCAGTGATAAACAACTTCAGCAAAGTGGCTAGATATAAAATTAAATCAAAGAAATCAGTAGCCTTCCTCTATGCAAAGGATAAATGGGCTGAGAAAGAAATTAGGGAAACAATACCCTTCACAGTAGTCACAATAAAATACCTTGGTGTAACTCTAACCAAGCAAGTGAATGATTCATATGCCATGAACTTAAATCTCCAAAGAACGAATTTGAAGAAGACCTCAGAAGATGGAAAATCTCCCATGCTCATGGCAATAAGATAAACATAGTATAAATGGCCATCTTACCCAAAGCAATCTATGGATTCAATGCAAGCCCCAACAAAATTACAACTCAATTCTTCCCAGAGATTGAAAGAGCAATTCTCAACTTCATCTGGAATAGCAAAATTGCCCAGGTAGTGAAAATATTTCTCAACAATATGACAACTTCTTGGGAAATCATCATCACTTAACTCAGGTTATACTATAGTAATAGTGATGAAACAACATAGTACTGTTGAACAGGCAGAAAGATAGATAAATACATATTAATTGAAGGCTCAGAAATAAACCCACAAACCTACGGTCAAATGATCTTTGACAATGAAGAGTGGAAAAAATAATCATTTCCAACAAATGGTGCTGGGCTAACTGATAGTCTAAATATAGAAGAATGCAACAAGATCAATATTTTTCAGCTCAGACAAAGTTCAAGTCCAAGTCAATCAAGGGCCTACACATAAAACCAGACACAGTAAATATAATAGAAAGAAAATGGAGAAAGAGCCCCAAACACATCATCACAGTGGACATTTTCTTGACCAGAACACCAATAGGTCAGGCTCTAACCCCAACAACTGAAAAACGGGACCTCAGGAAACTGAAAGGCTTCTATATGGCAACAGATACTATGAATAGGGCAAAATGGCAACCTATAAATTGGGAAGAGATCATACCAGCTCTATATTTTATAGAGAGCTAATATCAAAAATATTCAAAGAACTCAAGAAGGTAGACTCCAGAAATCTTAATAATCCAATTAAAAAGTGGGGACCAGATCTAAAAATTGAATTCTCTACTAAGGAATCTTGAATGTCCAAGAACAACCTAAAGAGATGTGTAAATCCTTAGTCATCAGGGAAATGCAAATCAAGACAACCCTGAGATTCCACCTCATACCAATCAAAATGGTTAAGACCCACAAAAACTCAGGTGACAGTAGATGCTGGTGAGGGTGTGGAAAAAAGGAGCACTTCTTAATTACTGGTGGGATTGTAAGCTGGTATAACTACTTTGAAAATCAATCTGGTAATTCCCCAGAAAATTGAAAATTGTTCTACCTAAAGACCCTGCTACACTAGTACTGGGCATATACCCAATGATGTTCTACTGTGTTCTCCACTGTGTTCATTGCGCCTTTATTTGTAATTAGCCAGAAGCTGGAAAAAACCCAAATGTCCCTCAATAGAAGAATGGATACATAAAATGTAGTAATTTACACAATGCAATCTATTGGTCTACTAAAAACAATGAGTCCATGACTTTTGAAGCCAAATGGAAAGAACTAATTCAGGGATTCTAACTACCCATCTCAGAAGTTTTAACTCAGAGTTATTCCTGTTAAAATGAAACAGGGACAAAAATGGTGCAGAGACTGAAGGAAAGACAATCTAGAGACCTTCCCCCCTGTGGTATCCATCTCATATACAGACATCAAAACCCACACTATTGCTGATACCAAGATGTGCTTACAGACAGGAGCCATGTATGGGCGTCCTCTTAGAGGCTATGCCAACACCTGCCTAAGACAGATGCTTATACTCACATCCAATCATTAGTCAGAACACAGGGATCCCAGTGGAAGAGTTAGGAGAAGGACTGAAAAAGCTGAAGGGGATTGCAACCCCATAGGAAGAACAATAATATCAACTAGCTAGAACCCTGAGAGCTCCCAGGGACTAAACCAACCAAAAAGTAGATGTGTATGGGTCCATGACTCCTACTATACATGCAACAAAGAAATGCCTTATCAGGTATCAATGGTAGGAGAGTTGCTTGGTTCTTTCTGTGGAGGCTTGTTACCTGAGGGATGGGGGATGCTAGAGTGTTAAGGGAGGAATAGTCAGTGGTTTGGAGTGCACCCTTGTAGAGGAAAACTAGAGGAGTAAAGGGTGCAGAGTTTGTGGAGGGAAGACTAAAAAGGAGGATAACATTTGAAATGAAAATGAATAAAATAAGTAATAAAAATAAAAATAAAATGATGACTTTTATATCTTCCGATACATAATTCCTAAAAGGTAGGGAAGAGATGACATTAATTTTATCTTCATCATCAAGAACTAAGAACATTTTTTGGCGTTAAAAAGGCAGCAGAACTCTGAATTCAAATAGATAGAGAAATCAAGATATTCCATGACAAAACCACATTTACACAATATCTTTCCACGATCCCAGCCCTACAAAAGACAATAGATGGAAAACTCCAACACAAGGAGAAAAATTACCTCCAAGAAAAGGAAGAAAGTAATCTAATTTCAACTAATACAAAAAAAATAAGCACAAAACAAACATAATTCCACCTCTAACAACAAAAATAACAAGGAAAAACAAACATTGGTCCCTAATATCTCTTAATATCAATGGACTCAATACCCCAATAAAATTACATAGACTAATAGACTGGATACATAAAGAGGATGCAACATTTTGCTGCATAGAGGAAACACCCTTCAGTGACAAAGACAG